>NC_053169.1:68419953-68587453 GCF_016835505.1 Polypterus senegalus | reverse complement strand
CAACCGCGTCCACCATGAAAAACCATGCGAAAGGAACAACGAAGCCACGCCCACAAACTCTACCCCTCCTCCCGCGTGCTCAGAGCGCACCTCAGACCACTGCCGCCAAATCAAACAGCTCATCAAACACATACTCACTCGCTTTGGTCTGTGCTGCGGTCCAAACCCAGCTGTGAGCCACGTTGACTATTCTTTTGCCTCCATGGCTGCCGCTTCAAATGTATTTCATGGAAACAACACTTCTTTCAATGTTATAGAAATTCCTGCTTCAGGTAACTGTTTGTTTCTGTCAGTCGGGTTTTGGAGAAATGTCATTGATGAAACTGTTGCTCATAGCAAACTGTTTTACACGCTACATACAGCAATTAGCATCCGACGACAAACATGCGTCTCTTAGATGCTCCTGCACTTTGTACACCCCCTCCACCGTGGTCAGGTGTCTTGGTGGATTATATATAGAAAGGCAGCCAAAACCGCACAGAGCAATGAAAAGTCTCGTGAGTCACAGGTAGGGTTACCACTTTTAATACAAACAAATAAGCGATCGGCGTCCAAATTCTTAGAGGGACAAATGGCTTTCAGCCACGTGAGATTGAGCATTAACAGGTCTGTGATGCACTTGTATGTCCGTTACTGCACGCAGCTACACTGAATGGATCAGCGTGTGTCTACGGGCGTGGGTAAGCCTGAACCCCATTCGTGATGGAGACCGTGGCTTGCAATTGTTCCCCACCGAGCGAAATTCCCAATACGTGCGGGTAATACGTTAAGCACTGATTACGTTCCTGCCCTTTGTAACCCATCCCCCCCGGTCAGGTGACTTGGTGGATTATATATAAAAAAGCACCCAGAACCGCAAAGAACAATGAAAAATCAACGTGGAAACCACTGGCGGTGTTTGGAAAATTACCAGTCAGCGTGACTCACGGAGTGCGTGTGGACTGTACACAGACAAAAGCGACTCAGGTGCGGGTTGGGGGCGGGCACATAAGCGGGCAGTGCGTACTGAGCAGCGCCGTTCAACCCTGTCGCCAGCTTTGGAAGGAGAAGGCGCTCCTCCGGTTTTCAGTCACGGACATTTGTATGTTGCTTCGTAGCGTACATTGTTGTAATGTTACTTTTCTTGGTGGTTTATTAAATTACGGATTTTTCAAATGTTTATTTTTCCTCTGTGCTTTAAAAATCATTTAAAAAGCGGCCTGATTATGCGGCGTATGCTACGCCGCGGGTTGGCTAGTTATAATAATTAAAAGAATAGATTTGAAACAGCTTGCTCTCTTTCTCTCCCCCCACCCCCCATTTTGCCTCCCAACATGAGCCTAGACCACACTTCACAAAGTCCCAGTCCTCTGACATACTAAGAGACAGAGCCCATCCAAAACAGAACAAGCAACGTATAAAGATCAAAATACAGATACAGTATCTATTGACAATACAGTCCAAATACTCTAAGCATAAGCATAAAATATAATCTTAAACAGTCTTGAGAGAGTAAATCCAGGGAATGATGTTAAACAGTAGCCCTGGATAAATATAGAAAGCCCTAATGCAATAAACCAAAAGGTATAATGTTAAACAGCCTCTTTTAAATTAAAAAAAGAATAAAAAAAAAAATAAAAAAGTGCACATACATACATATATGCATGCAATTGTAATTAAAACATAAAACAAACAAAAAGTAACTGAGAAGTAAATGGGATGTATAATGATGGTACCAGTATCATTACATGCAGATCAAACAGCCAGTAAGATTTTCTTTGTCATGCCTGAACAGAATGCAACCAGCAATCGTATTTTAAAAAAAAAAAAAAAAAAAGTGTCGGGATCAGTTTTTTTTTTTTTAACTCTTTTTCTGCTTCCTCCGTAGAAGTAAAAACATATAGTTTGCCTTGAATGTCCACTTTCAGTTTGGCAGGATACAAGAGGCTGTATCTGATCTCAGATTTCCTTAAGCGTGGTTTAATGTTGTAAAATGCGGCATGTTTAGCTGCTGTTGAGTGTTGAGTGAGAAATCCAGGAAAATATGAATGTGGTTATTTTCAAATATAATCTATTGTTTCTGTCTGAGAAGTAACATTATATGATGTTTAGATTGTAATTTTTCAAAATGCACGATGAGAGTTCTAGGTTTAGAGGGATTTGATCCCCGTATGCTTTAAGCTGCTGCTATCTCATTGTCTGATTTGAAGTTCTCTACAATTATTTTAGAGAACAGTTCAGCTACGAATTCCTTCTGCATCCATCTTCCAGTGCAGCAAGTCGGTCTTCGAGTGGATTGCATTCGGAATTTTCAGCCGGTGCTTTTCCGTCTGTGGTAAATGCCAGTTGTTCAGCTGATTCAGTACAAGTCATGAGTGTTTGTTTAACATCTTTCAACTGAGTGGCAAGTGCTAGAGGTTTACTCTCAAACTTAGATGCATTTTCCTGTATTTGTTCCTCAATTTTTTTCTAGCATACCTTTAAAGGCAGCCTCAAAGCGATTATTTAAACATTTTTCTTGATCTTTAATATCCTGAAGCAGCTTTTTGTTTGTCTTATGTCCTTAATTTCTTTCCTTATATCTTTCTTTAAATCATTCTTGATCTCCTTTATAACTTGAGTGGTGGCCATTGCGGTGATCATTACATTCAGCTCGGACAGCTCGTTCAGTCTTCTCCATGCACCACGGATAAAGTGGCAAGCCCAGTGGAAGTTGAGGATTCCAGCTCGTGAGGAGTGGTTAACAACATGGAAGGTAAGGTAATTTTCAATTTCAATGAATATTCTGGAATCAACGAGCTATCCTGGCCCGATTTGCTTTTACAATCGCTCCCACTTTCGCTCTCGACTGAAGATGACGCAGTAGCATCCGGTCCCAGGAAATCTGTGCCTTCACCTATTTGTTCTAGTTCAGTTTCTTAAAGGCTGTACCTAGAACTTGGGCTTGATGCCTGTCTAGGCTTGGATAGAGCTTTAGCTGCCTTTTCCGTATTCTTCTGAACCCTATTTCTGCTGGTCATGTTAATATATGTTTAGATATACATTAATCCCTCTTCGATCACGGGGGTTGCGTTAGATAGATGAAAATCCACGAGGTAGAAACCATGTTTGTATGGTTATTTTTATATATTTTAAGCCCTTATAAACTCTCCCACACTGGAAACATTATTAGAGCCCTCTAGACATGAAATAACACCTTTTAGTCAAAAGTTTAAACTATGCTCCATGACAAGACAGATGACAGTTCTTTCTCACAATTAAAAGAATGCAAACATATCTTCCTCTTCAAAGAATGCGTGTCAGGAGAAGAGAATTTCAAGAAGAGAGAGAGAGAGAGCGCGCGACAGAAAAGCAAACAATCAAAACATCAATACGTGCTTTTGGGCTTCTAAGTATGCCAAAGCACCATGATAAAGCATCATTTTTTTAGAGGAGCATCCATATCCTCTAGGCAAACAGCCCCTCTGCTCACACCCCCTCCGTCAGGCGCAGAGAATGTCAGAGAGAGTTAGAAAGACAGAGAAAAGCAAACAATCAAGCACCGCACAAGAAGCGTATCATATATCATTGAGGAGTTTTATTTAATACGTAACACATGCTCTGATTGGGTAGCTTCTAAGCCATCCGCCAATAGCGTCCCTTGTATGAAATCAACTGGGCAAACAAACTGAGGAAGCATGTACCATAAATTAAAAGACCCATTATCTGCAAACCAGTGAAAAATACATGATATATATTTACAGTAGATATGCTTACATTTAAAATCCGCGATGGAGTGAAGTTGCGAAAGTTGAAGCCCGATATAGCGAGGGATCACTGTACTGTAATTGAGCCTCCTCTGGTTAAGTAAATACAAGATACCAAAAAGAGAAAAAAATAACAGCTGCTAACGGTCTTCCGCTTCAGATGTCCATCTCCTGTACCAGACGAGACCAACTCCTCAATAATCAGAGTATTTAAAGGAAATACATTTTGAAAGTCCATTTCACTTCAGAGTATCAATCTATCCATTTTACAAACCCATTATACTTTCATTAGCATCTCAGGAGCCTAATTCAGTAAGCACAAGGTATAAAGCAAGAACAATCCCAGGACCTGTTGACAGAAGTTGGAATACACTCACACATATATACACACTAGGACCAATTTAGCATCGCCAAATCTGCCTACCTTGCATGTTTTTGGACTGTAGGAGGAAATCTGAGCATGAAGAGGAAGATGACACCCTATCAGATACAGGAAGAACATGCAAGCTCCAAACAAGGAGGACCAAGAACATGAACCCTGGTCTCCTTGTTGCGTGGCAGCAGAGCTACCACTGTGCCACCATGTTTTCCACTAGTTACTATGAAATTTTTAGTTGATACATAATAACCTTTACAATTTATTATAAGTGTCAAAAGCTATAAGAGAATAAGGTACTAAACACAAAGAAAAAGACTGAGGTTAACTCAAGGGTTAACTAAATGCAACTTAATACTGAAAGCGCAAGCGGCTTCTGTCCATTTTAAACAAGATACCAGCATATTTTTCCTAGATTAGAATGAGGTAAATTAGTAAGTAACAACTCTCCAGAAAGTGGGGATAAAATGATGGGAAAGCCATACACCACTCCTATAAAATGGTACTAAGATCAATAGTCATGTACTAAAACACCCCTCTTAATGAAGCAATGTTAAGTATAATGGGAAAATTGACGAGTCAGAAATTACTTGTGGTGTTAGTTGAATGGTGGAGGTAATAAAGGTCTGCATATTAAGAGTCATATGACATGATTTATTAGATGAGGTGATGTAATCAGAAAAAAGTATAAAAGCAGATGAACTGTTTTAATTGTTCCATAACTCTATGCAAATTAATGTTCTTTACTCTCACCTGGGCACGATGACTGCCTTCTTTAAAAGATACAGGAAAGTTTTTACCATAACATCAACTTGGTTACCCTGATGTGATTATTTATAAGAAAAAAAAAACCATGGCACAGGCAGTGACCTCCATACAAGGTAAACATAGTTTTTTTTTGCTATTAAATTGTTGGCTGCTTTCACAGGGATTTTGCCCTGCCAAAAGAGACGAGGTAAGAAACCTCTCTAATAAAACTAAAACTGAAGGAAGAACAGTGAGAATGCATAACTAAGGGAATGAATTTAAGGATTACTGAAAATAGTTGGTAGATAAGCAGAAAATGTTATAATTACTTACAGGTGCCATACTGGCATATCACCCAATATACTTGAAGTATAATTTTGGGGGCTTAACAGACAGGGTCCTTACAGCTTCTGGTAAAGCCAGTTAACGGTTGTGTGGAGGCACAAATCCTGCAGTTATATCACTCCAAGCCAGCGGGTCCTGCGTCAGTGTATTAAGTCAATCATTTAGGTGAGGTGATTTTGGACTGATCACGTCTGCACCTTGCCTCAGTGGAAGTGCTCCATAGTGAATTACTCTAGGTAGTTCAATTGAAATGATAAAAAGATGGTAAAAATCTTATAATACCACTCCAATATGAAGGTGCAGGATCGAGTAGGTATTTTTTGGTAAAAAAAGACTACAATTGCAGATTACACAGGGAAGGGCTCTGTTATCTTAGTATAGTGAATAACAGCCTGTAATAGGGGGTTTAACTTGAAGAACCACATTACATCAGTGGGTTATCTGGTCATAGGTGAGACACCTGGCAAAACACCAAGAATGCATTCAATTAGGGAGGGCTAAATTAACAGGTCACTCAAAGGAGTATTGTGGTTTTAGTAATTAACACACACAAACACATACATACATATACTGGGGGTCCTCGGCTTATGACACAGTTCTGTTCTTGCAACAGTGATGTAACCCTAATTTTGGTGCAAGTCGAAACACACCCTAGCCTAAGTCACTTACCTATCCTAACACATTCGCAAAATCATTATCTAGAACATAAAAACACAACTAAGCCACAGAAAAAGGACATAAATATACTGTACTGTACTGTAGTAACAGAAAAAAATGACAAAAAATTAGTTTAAAAAAATTCCTTACCTTTACTCCTTCTGATCTCTTTACAATGTCTAATTTCACTTCCATCATGATGGCTTTCCTCCTCTTAGAAGCACTACCAGACTCTGACTTTCGTTTAGGAGCCATGATAAGGGCCACAAAGTTGCCAAACATAGCCACACAAACAGAACCTCCACGCGCAACAAAACTAGTTTGCCAACTCCCTCACTCATACGCTGCGTTACTGCGTATTCTTCCACTGCGCACAACCAAACTAGTTCACCAACATAGTCTGTAAGTACGATGCTAATGGCATAAGCCAAAACACTCATGTCTCCATTTTTTTAAAAAGTTTTATGGGAGTACGCGTTGTAAACTCGAAACGTTTTATGTCGAAATATTGTAACCCGAAGACTCCCAGTGTATAAGTGAGATACAGTACGAGTTTAGTGGAGGTAATAAAATTATGGGGAAAAGAGCAGAATATTCTACATGGGAGATGCAAGAGTTGGATAACCTGGCAGCTAGCCTTCCCAACATACACGAGGGTGGAGGGAAATGGATTACAACATTTGTATATGTCCAGCAACTAAATTGGTACAAGGGATGGTCAAAAGGTAAAAAAGGTGGAAATAAAGTGACACAAAAAATTTACCCAGGGTGTGTTGTGGATGTGAGCAACCAGAACATATAAGAAAGAACTGTTCAGTGAAACAATGTGGACAAGGTTGTAATCAGTCAGTGCAGAATAAGGGACAATTACCCCAAAACTGGAACCACTGAACCCATGTTTTGGATTCAGTTAGGAAATCTAGGGCTGCCCAAAGCTTCCTACTTGAGAAGTACAGTACCCAATGTTAACTGGGTGTTCACATAAACAACCAATGACGAACACTGAATTAGATGAGAAAAACCATCCCCGTAATGATAGAAGCAGGAGCTACTGAAAAGAATACAATGCAGAAAAGAGCACAATACTACTGATGGTAAAGTGGGAAGTGTGGCAAGATTGAAGATTCTACTATCACACTGTAATGTTAAAACAAGGCTCTGTGTGTTTGAAACTGTATTATGCCTTAGAAATAATGTGTGAATGGGACCACTTTGTCTGAAATATTAATATTTAACTGGATGTTCAAACATTTGTTGAAAATATGTTGTGCACACAAAATAAGAAATACAGGATATAAATTTCCAGAGCTCTGAATTAGAGTTAAAATATTAGTTTTGAATGTGTGTAATATTTGTTATAAAATGCTTATATAAAATGTTTCTAAATCTGTAACACACTTTAATTTGAAAGCCTGATCAAGTTTTAAGGAAAAATGTTCTTTTGGTAACGATAAATTAAATACAAGGGAGACAAATTCTTTCAAGAATGAAAAGATTACTGATGTGTGTATGTGTATGCTTTTGGGAAATGCAGAATGAGCATAGATAATACTTGTTGTGTGGGTGTCAGCTGAGTAATTAAATAGGATCCAAAAGTGGAGGATGTTTCATGTGCTTATATAGGATACGGATATTGTTTTAGATAGTTTAAACATGAGTTGTTCGGTAATTTAAGAACTATAAAAAAGAATTGGCAAGGTGTCACAGTGTTTAGCACTACTGCTATACAATAAAAAAAAAATTAAAGTTTTGGTTTGAACATTGTCTATGTAGAGTTTGCATGATCTTCCTGTGTCTGTGAAGATTTTCCTGGGAATGCCATCTTGCTGTGTGGTTTCCTAGTTGTTAGATTTCTTTCCTGTTGTCACTAACTCGGTTTGCCTGTGCGATCTTCATGACCGGGAGACCTGCGCCATGCAGAGCAGAGGTGGACCGTATTGTATTTCAGCAGATTTTGCTGCTGTAGTCCCTATTTGAAGTTCACAGCCTTGATCAGGGGTTGCATCATCACAGGCAGTTGGGTACTTGTATGTTTATCCCGATCAGTAAAGTGTGAGTGGAGGTAAAGCTGTTAACTCATTTTTGTGTAGAGTTTTTTTCCGTTTCTTTTTGTGTGTTGATTTGTTTCCAAACTGTGTGAAAGTAAATAGATGTCTTAAAGTGCCACAGACAGAGAGAAAGTAAATGTAAGCATAAGAGGAAAAGGGAATGTAAATGCCTAAAATAGTTAATGCCAGAAAAAAATAAAACTTGAAAGAGTTTAAAAGTGTTAAAGATGGTTTAAGTAACATTGAGTATGTTATACAGTATGTTAAAAGGGATCTCTGTGATTGAAGTGCATTAAAAGAAGTTTAAGCAAGTCTGAGAAAATGTTTGGTTAAAGACAATGTGTGAAAATATTTAGTGATTTTTTAAAAGATAACGCAAATTTCAAAAATATGCATAAAACTGGAACATGTTATGACATGCACCACTATCCTTTTGAGTACTGACCAAGTCCTTGATTAGGTCCTATACTCCTCCTGCCCACTCCTGATGCAGCCAATGATAACACTGTCGCCAGCGAACTTTTGCACATGGCAGGACTCCGAGTTGTTTTGGAAGTCCGATGTACATAGGCTGAACAGGTCCGGAGAAAGCTCCTACGGTGCTCCTGTGCTGCTGATCACAATGTCAGACCTGCAGTTACTGAGACGCACATACGATGAATTTACTCCCATCTCTATCAGCTTGTCCCCAAGGAGCCAAGGCTGGATGGTGTTGAAGGCGCTAGAGAAGTCCAGAAACATAATTCTTACTGCACCACTGCCTCTGTCCAAGTGGGAGAGGGATCGGTGTAGCATATAGATGATGGCATCCTGTGTATATGTATGTAAGTATACGTATGTAAGTATACAGTTATATGTAAAAGTTTGGAAACTTGTATCTCTTGAAGACAAGGCTAAATAAAAACCAAAATATTATACTTTTGAAGCCACAGAGCAATAAATAATTACAATTTAAAACTTTCTAATAACAGTTTATTTTTACACTGCCCACTTTGGTAGAGCAAAGCTGTAATGACTGCAATAAAGAGCCGCTCTTTTCAAATGGCTTATTTTTTTTTTAAGGATGACAGTTCAAACAGGACAGCATCTAAAGATAAAATATGCTACCATATATGAAAAGGCCATATTGACGTGCTGTGCCCAAAATGTGCAATTCTGCCTCCCTGACAAAATGGGTCTTCTACTAAACAAGGCTCTATGAAATATTTGGCTATCTGTTGCACAGCATTCGAATAGATAAGCAGATTGGGAGTCGGGGGTTTCAGAACTGAACTACTATACAGGTGCCGGTCATAAAATTAGAATATCGACAAAGCTGATTTATTTCAGTAATTCCATTCAAAAAGTGAAACTTGTATATTAGATTTATTCATTACACACAGACTGATGTATTTCAAATGTTTATTTCTTTTAATTTTGATGATTATAACTGTATCTCGGAAAATTAGAATATCAATTAAGACCAATGCAAACAAAGGATTTTTAGAAATGTTGGCCAACTGAAAGGTATGAAAATGAAAAGTATGAGCATGTACTGCACTCAATATTTAGTTGGGGCTCCTTTGGCCTGGATTACTGCAGCAATGCGGCGTGGCATGGAGTCGATCAGTCTGTGGCACTGCTCAGGTGTTATGAGAGCCCATGTTGCTCTGATAGTGGCCTTCAGCTCTTCTGAATTGTTGGGTCTGGTGTATTGCATCTTCCTCTTCACAATACCCCATAGATTTTCTATGGGGTTAAGGTCAGCGAGTTTGCTGGCCAATCAAGAACAGGCATACCATGGTCCTTAAACCAGGTACTGGTAGTTTTGGCACTTTGTGCAGGTTCCAGGTCCTGTTGGAAAATGAAATCTGCATCTCCATAAAGTTCGTCAGCAGCAGGAAGCATGAAGTGCTCTAAAACTTCCTGGTAGGCGGCTGCGTTGACCTTGGACCTCAGAAAACACAATGGACCAACACCAGCAGATGACATGGCACCCCAAACCATCACTGACTGTGGAAACTTTACACTGGACCTCAAGCAACGTGGATTCTGTGCCTCTCCTCTCTTCCTCCAGACTCTGGGACCTTGATTTCCAAAGGAAATGCAAAATTTACTTTCATCAGAGAACATAACTTTGGACCACTCAGCAGCAGTTTTTTCTTTAGCCCAGGCGAGACGCTTCTGACACTGTCTCTTGTTCAAGAGTGGCTTGACACAAGGAATGCGACAGCTGAAACCCATGTCTTGCATACGTCTGTGCGTGGTGGTTCTTGAAGCACTGACTCCAGCTGCAGTCCACTCTTTGTGAATCTCCCCCACAGTTTTGAATGGGTTTTGTTTCACAATCCTCTCCAGGGTGAGTTATCCCTATTGCTTGTACACTTTTTTCTACGACATCTTGTCCTTCCTTAGCCTCTCTATTAATGTGCTTGGACACAGAGCTCTGTGAACAGCCAGCCTCTTTAGCAATGACCTTTTGTGTCTTGCCCTCCTTGTGCAAGGTGTCAATGGTCGTCTTTTGGACAACTGTCAAGTCAGCAGTCTTCCCCATGATTGTGTAGCCTACAGAACTAGACTGAGAGACCATTTAAAGGCTTTTGCAGGTGTTTTGAGTTAATTAGCTGATTAGAGTGTGGCACCAGGTGTCTTCAATATTGAACCTTTTCACAATATTCTAATTTTCCGAGATACTGAATTTGGGACTTTCATTAGTTGTCAGTTATAATCATCAAAATTAAAAGAAATAAATATCTGAAATACATCAGTCTGTGTGTAATGAATGAATCTAATATACAAGTTTCACTTTTTGAATGGAATTACTGAAATAAATCAACTTTGTCATGATATTATAATTTTATGACCGGCACCTGTATATCAAAACATGCTTTTGCCTAATTAACTTGTACCCAGTAAATACACATACTTTGACTACACTAGCCAGTAATTTATATTATATCAGAAGTGACACGTATGGGCAGAGTTTAAGACCTTGTCCCCTCATTTCACACACACACACACACACACACACACACACACAGCTACTGAAATGTTACAAGGAGAAATAAAAACCAGCATCGTTTGTAGTGTTTTTTTCTAGAAAATTTTGTGTTGTCAGTTATGGGGTGAACTGCATTACTGGCAGTTTTATTTTCAAATTAAGTTTTTATTGTTGCTTAGCAGAGTTTCCACCTAATGACTGTGAGAATATCTGCTTCAATGATTAAGTTACTGTGTTGGGTTACCCCATCTAGATTAATCTTTGGTTTTATCATTGTGTACTGACTGCAATTTGTGTCTTGCTGCTTTAAGAAACAGAGGTTTATATTTTTTAACTTCTAACACTTCCAAACTCATGCTCACCAATAACCAAATTTTAAAACAACTTTTTTTTTAATAGATTAGCTAATGTCTAATAGATGCTTATCAGGTTATCTTCAGTTATGTTACTGTTTTAGCAAGTGTTCGTTCACACCTTTACATAGCATAGTTTGGTATACAGCACAAACGCAGGTATTTCTTTGCATGCCTTTGTAGATAAATACAAAATATTTTACTGTAGGTTCTGTTGATTGTTAGATTTGTTTTGTAATTCTGTTGAAAGAACAGGTGACAACTTTTTCAAAACTGTTTCAACTTGAGCTGTCAAAAGCACTGCAAACATACTGTAGTTTTCTCATTGTTTAGTGCAGTTTAACTGTTTTGTGTCATTATTCATTTGAGATGACTCGTACAAATAAATGTCATTAGACTGAAGAACTGGATGTGTTTTTTTTTTCTTTCTAAACATAAAGCACCAAAATGATTACATATGCTGTACTCCTGGAGCTATTTAATAATATCTTAGCACATTTTGTCCATATGACTGGATAACTCATATGTGCGTTATTTAAACGAGTAACGTGCAATTTTTTTCCTTTAACCTTCCCAACGCCCTCCCAAAATCCCACCCCAAGGATAATTTTCACATTATTTACCCTTATATTTGCTTCTATTATATCAAACTTTTTGTCTTCATTCTGCACCTAAAAGATGATTATAAATTATTTCTCGGCTATAACTACAAACTACACTTGGTAAGTAAAATATATATAGATTTTTTTTTTAATATATAACATTTTTCTATATATATGGTGTATATATATGGAGCACTGCTTTAAACAAACTGAGATTAAAAGGTGACATGATCAAAGTGTTTAAATTATATAATACAGGTTGCAAACTTGTTATGGGCAGATTTCGGACAAATGCAAGAAAGTTTTCTTCACACAAAGAACCATAGACATATGGAATAAATTATCAAGTTATGCAGTGGATAGTAGTCCAGGTCTCCGCTTACCAAGTTATTTTGGACAATCTAGGTGAACAGAATAGATTAAGTTGTTGATCTGAATAGTCTGTTCTTATCACAATTGCCCTAATATATTACCTTATGAAGGAATTTGTGAATTTATCTTCAAGGTTGAAAACCTGGGCAGCCATTGCTATTACAAAGCTGAAACATTCACTCATTCAAATTCAATTATTTTGGTTTTAGGACAATTTATTTATGAAAGATCATTCATTTAGTGCTCCTACCAGGCAGTCCCATCATGTGTTGGTGAGAGGGTGGAGTACATTCTCTGATACTGATGCAATAAAAAGCAATTGCTTAAGTAAGAGGAAATATGCAAGACTGCCGGACGACTTAATGCACATAACACTGTAATGTTTCGACTTTAAGAATCATTTAACACTTAATGTAAATTTTCCCTTAAAGAATGCCATATTAATACAATTTAACAATCCATTGTATGCATTCCTAACTTAAAAAAAAAATTAAATAAATATTTTATCACTGCTCTGCTTTTGTGTACCTGGCAATCTGGAGAGTAGGCTCCGTGGTATAAACAGTGCCTGTGAATCCAGTATGTTCAGTGATATATGGAAGAGCCATCATGCAGTGGTAGTTGGAAATCAGAATCACATCAATGGTTGAAAGATCCAAAAGTTCCTTCTGGAGAACCATATTAAAGACAGGGTTGGGGTTAGAGGGATGGGAGAGAAAAAAAAGTGAAAATTTCTTCTGGTTCCATTCTGTGTTAAAACTAGAATTACCAAAGCCTACGAAAAAACTTGTAATCCCTGCTCACTTTAAATCCCTTTGCACGTATCTGTCAGAGTCTTTTGTGTTGTAAATGTCTCATTAAACACAAGCAGCCTGCTATTCAATCCTCCCACCAACACAGAAAGGGCAGAAAGTTCTATCAAACCAAGTCCGTTTACCTGCCTGGAGTTGTATAGGGTAAATTATATATTGTTATTTGGAATACTACAATGTAAGCATATAACAATAATATATTGTTATTTACATTTCATGTGTGTTCCATGTCTACAACAATCTATGTAAACACGTCATTAAAACAGAAAAGTTTTTCATGTTTAAGTAATAATTGGAAAAACGAAAACATGAAGTGTATAATGTGTCCAAATATCAAATATACCTGTACATTTTTTTAAAGTGCTTCACAAAAGAAAGTGTGCTTTTATTCAAGAATAGAACTGCAGAAAAAGAACTTGCATTAGGGTGCGACATCAACACGCTCTTAACATGATCATTTTGGTGGTGCAGCCGTAAGAAGTGCTGACTGGTAATCAAAAGTTTGCTGGTTAAATCCTAAATACCTCAGTTTTGAAAAGTGAGCTGCTCTTATTCTTACTATTATAGAATAAAAACATACATTTGATTTGAGTCTACAGTATAACAGCCGGTGTAAATTTATGGTACTTGTAAAGATTAACTTTTTTTTTTTTAAAAAGTTTTATTCTCCCAGTCATGGTCACACTCCCACCGATCTGACACTGCTGTTTTCACATAAAGATGTGGTATAACAAAGGTGAACTCAGAGGATGATGAGGGTTCTCTATCGGAAAAAGAGAACAGAAGACATCCCCATAAGAAACGTCCACTCACATATAAAAACAACACAGCTGCACCAGGTGAAAGATGGCATTGTTTGAAGCAACAGGTCGGGTGTCATCCTGCCAGTCAATGTGTCACACGTGTAAACTTCAAAGAAAAAGCAGCACTTACAAAGCTCGCCAAGGTATCATGCAAAGTCCTGTTTTTGATTATGTTTTCTGATGATCTTCAAATGAAAAAAATTTTGTTACTTATATAAAAGCCAGATCAAATGTTATTTACCTTGACTTATATACTTATCTTCCTACAGCATAAAGTCACAAGTAGACTGCAGAGCTTCCTGCGTTTGATCGACACAGGCAGCTCACAAAAGTACATGATTAATGCCACGAAAAGTGCATGCTGACACTTCAGTGCGCGAGCAGCGATAAAAGAATGCAGTCAGACTTCTAATCTTGGGCACATACACTGTCCAGATCTAAACACTAGTGTGGAGGGTCGCTCGCTTACGAAAGAGTGTATAGCTCAAAGTGTTAGCTGCTGTTGCACTTTTTGCCATAGCTATACTTTGCGAGCATGCCTTTACAGATCAAACACATGAAATTCTGCAGTCTACTTGTGACTTTAAGCTGTTGGAAGTAAATAAATCAAAGTAAAAACATTGAATCTGGCTTTTATACAAGTAACATGTAAATTTCATATAAAGACCATCAGAAAACAATCAAAAACAGTTTGTACGATACCTTGGCAAGCTTTGTAAGAGATGCTTTTTCTTTGAAGGACACATGCAAGGCACATTGAGGCACACTGACTGACAGGATGATGCCCGACTTGTTGCTGCATCCAAACTGTGCCATCTTTCGCCTTTTGGACCTTACTTTCATTCTATTTTAATTAGTGTTCCCTTATTTTAATTCTTATTTATTTTGTCTTTTTTCTCTTTCTTCATCATGCAAAGCGCTTTGAGCTGCATTATTTATATGAAAATGTGCTATATAAGTAAATGTTGTTGTTGTTATGCCAGGTGCAGTTGTGTTGTTCTTATGTGCGAGTCGACGTTGCTTACGTGGAGGGCTTCTGTTCTCTTTCTCCGATGTAGAACCCTCATCATCATCCGAGTTTACCTCTGTTATAGCACATCTTTATGTTAAAACAGCAGTGTCAGATTGGTGGAACCATGACCGTGACTGGAAGAATAAAACTGAATTAAAAAAAAACGCTAACCTTTACAAATACCATAAATTTACACCGGCTGTTATAGACTCAAATCAAATATATGTTTTTATTATATAATAGTAAGAATAAGAGTAGCTCACTTCTCAAAACGGAGGCATCCAGGATTGAACCGGTGACATTTTGATTACCAGTCAGCAGTTCTTACCGCTGCACCACCAAAGTGATCATATTAATGGCATGTCAAAGTCGAACCCTAACGATAGTTTCTTTTTATTGCAGTTATATTCTTGAATAAAATCACACTTGTTATACTAGTACCTTTTGTGAAAGTGTTTATTTGATAGTTGGATGTCAGGCTCCTCCACCTATGGGAGGGGCCAAGGAGTTCAGGTGCAGTGTGAGTTGGGTGATGGCCGCAGGCGGGGACCTTGGCGGTCTGATCCTCGGCTACAGAAACTGGCTCTTGGAACGTGGAATGTCACCTCTCTGAAGGGGAAGGAGTCTGAGCTAGTGCCTGAGGTTGAGAGGTTCCGGCTAGATATAGTCGGACTCACCTCGACACACAGCTTGGACTCTGGAACCAATCTCCTTGAGAGGGGCTGGACTCTCTACCACTCTGGAGTTGCCCCCGGTGAGAGGCGCCGGAGCAGGTGTGGGCATACTTGCCCCGACTTGGAGCCTGTGCATTGGGGTTTACCCCGGTGGACGAGAGGGTGGCTTCCCTCTGCCTTCGGGTGGGGGGAAGGGTCCTGACTGTTGTTTGTGCGTATGCATCGAACAGCAGTTTGGAGTATCCACCCTTTTTGGAGTCTCTGGAGGGGGTGCTAGAGGGTATACCTTCTGGGGATTCCCTCGTTTTGCTGGGAGACTTCAATGCTCCGTGGGCAATGACAGTGAGACCTGGAAGGGCGTGATTGGGAGGAATGGCCCCCCGATCTGAACCCGAGCTGTGTTTTGTTATTGAACTTCTGTGCTCGTCACGGATTGTCCATAACGAACACCATGTTCAAGCATAAGGGTGTTCATATGTGCACTTGGCACCAGGACACCCTAGGCCTCAGGTCGATGATCGACTTTGTGGTGTGTCGTGGACTTGCGGCCATATGTCTTGGACACTTTCGGGTGAAGAGAGGCGAGCTGTCAACTGATCACCACCTGGTGGTGAGTTGGCCGATGGTGGGGAAGATGCGGTCAGACCTGGTAGGCCCAAGCGTGTTGTGAGGGTCTGCTGGGAGCGGCTGGCAGAGTCCCCTGTCAGAAGTAGCTTCAACTCCCACCTCGGCAGAACTTCAACCCGTCCCGAGGGAGGTGGGGACATTGAGTCGAATGGGCCATGTTCCGTGCCTCTATTGTTGAGGCGGCTGACGGAGCTGTGGCCGTAAGGTGGTGGTGCCTGTCGTGGCGGCAATCCCAACCCGTTGGTGGACACCGGCGGTGAGGGATGCCGTCAAGCTGAAGAAGGAGTCCTATAGGACTTTTTGTCCTGTGGGTCTCTGGAGGCAGCTGATAGGTACCGGCAGGCCAAGCGGAATGCGGCTTCGGTTGTTGCTGAGGCAAAACTTCGGGCATGGGAGGAGTTTGGAGAGGCCATGGAGAGCGACTTTGGACGGCCGAGGAGATTCTGGTCCACCGTCCGGCGTCTCAGGAGGGAAGCAGTGCAGTGTCAACACCGTATATGGTGGGGATGGTGCTGCTGACCTCGACTTCGGGCGTTGTGGGTCGGTGGGGGGAGTACTTCGAAGATCTCCTCAATCCCACTAACATGCCTTCCAATGAGGAAGCAGAGCCTGGGGACTCTGAGGTGGGCTCATCCCATCTCTGGGACTGAAGTCACCGAGGTGGTCAAAAAACTCCTTGGTGGCAGGGCCCTGGGGGTGGAGAGATTGACAGGCGGATCGGTGCGGCATCCGCAGTGATGCGGGCTCTGCATCGGTCTGTCGTGGTGAAAAAAGAGCTGAGCCGTAAGGCAAAGCTCTCAATTTACCATTCGATCTACGTTCCTACCCTCACCTATGGTCATGAGCTATGGGTAGTGACCGAAAGAACGAGATTGCGAATACAAGCGGCTTAAATGAGTTTCCTCCGCAGGGTGTCTGGGCTTTCCCTTAAAGATAGGGTGAGGAGCTCTGTCATCCGGGAGGGGCTCAGAGTAGAGCCGGTGCTCCTCCGCATTGAGAGGGGTCAGATGAGGTGGCTCGGGCATCTGATCAGGATACCTCCTGGTGAGGTATTCCGGGCACATCCAACTGGGAGGAGGCCCCGGGGAAGACCCAGGACATGCTGGAGGGACTATGTCTCACGGCTGGCCTGGTAACGCCTTGGGATTCTCCCGGAAGAGCTGGGCTTCTCTGTTTAAGCTGCTACCCCCGCAACCCGACCTCGGATAAGCGGAAGAGGATGGATGGACGTCAGGCTTCACACATTATACACTTTATGTCCTAATTTTGTCAATTACTACTAAAACATGAAACAGTTTGTTTTAAAGATATGTGTACATAGATTGTTGTAGACACTGAACACACATGAAATACTTTCCAAATAATGATATACAGGTATTATTTTCCCTATACAACTACAGACAACTCACATGCAGGTAAACAGACTTGAGCTGAAGGAACTTTCTGCCTTTTCTGTGCTGGTGGGGAGGATGGGATAGGAGGCTGCTTTCTGCTTGTGCTTATCGAGACATTTACAACACAAAAGACGCTGACAGAGAGGTGCGAAGGGATTTAAGGAGGGCCGGGATTTAAAGGTTTTTGTAGGCTTTGGTAATTCTAGTGTTAAAACACTGACAAACTACTATAACAACATTCTTAACACTAGAATTACCAGAGCCTACGAAACAACTCGTAGATCCGTCCCACCTCAAATCGCTTCTTAAAACCGTTCTCACCTCTCCGCCAGTCTCCTTTGTCCTGTAAATGTGCCAATAAAAAAAACTGCAAGCAGCCGGCTATTCCATCCCCCCACCGACTCAGAACGTGCACGAACTTCTCCCAGTTCATGCCTCGATTATCTGGGAGTGAAGTGGAGTTTTAGAGTGGAAATAATAGATTGTTATTTGGAACACACGCATTTCACATGTGTTCCATTTCTACAGTAATCTGTGTAAACACAATGTTAAAACAGAAACTTTTTCATATTTTAGTAATAAATGTTACAAAATATAGACATAAACTATACAATGTGTGAAACCTGACAGCCAAAGAGAAAATAAACACTTTCATAAAAGGTCCAAGACTTTTGCAACAGCTTCCGTGGCAAGATTTCATCACTTAGAGCGCAGCAGACTTGTTGTACTTCAAGAGATCCGAGTTCGATTCCCTGCTGGAGAAAAAATTGATTTATTTTTAACCTTCGCCGTTCTGCCTGCCTGAACTCCCTGTCTATCTATATAGTAATAACAGTAATTTTATTATTATATAGGAGCTTCCCTGTCTGCCTATCATATAGTGCCTTTCCTTCCTACCTATCTATTTATCTATCCCCTTAGCTGTTTTTTATATATCTATTATACAGTGCCTTCCCTGTTTATTTATATATCTAGTGCCTTATCTGCCTGTCCGTCTGTCTGATTGCATATAGCGCTGAACTTACTGCTCTGTACTATTCTGTCCTCTGCATGTCCTGGAGTACAAAAGAGACACCACTATACAGCAACAAGTGTGAACTGGCAAGATCGGGGGAAAAAACATGCGGTCACTGATTACAAACCGCAAGATGAATGAAAGAGACAATATACTGTATGTAAAAACATCACCGCACTAATGCAATATTATTTGAAAACGAACAGCGTCAGCGTGTATTCAAACCCGATCTGACTCGGTTCGTTTTCAAATAATATTGCATGTACTGAACTATTTTAGAATAAGAACATACATTTGACAGTCAGTCTGTAAGAGCCAGTGTAAATGCATGATAATTGTAAAGGTTAGCTTTTTTTTTTTAATTCAGTTCCATTCTCTCAGTCGCATTCACGACCCCCCCCCATCTGATACTGCTGTTTTCACATAAAGACGCGCTATAGCTTGAATGTAATTTATTTGGAGACGCGCTATACTCGAATGTTATTTATATAGGGAAGAAAGTACAATGTCAGGTGCTCATTCAGTGTAATAGGAACTATAGCACAGAGAGCTGTGTACACTGCAACAAGTACACATGTCGTGAATGTAGGAAGGGTGTGTGGGAATTGTTAATATTTGAATGTGATGGTTTTATACCTGTATAGCCCGGATCGGAAATCAGCAGTTCTTAGCATTGCACCACACAAGCTGTCGTATCAAACGCCTACTGTAACTTGCTTTATTTTTTCTTTACTTATACTCTAGAATAAAAGTGTGCTTATTTTGTTATACTTGTACACCAACATATGTTCCTGTGTTTGAGCGACACGGGCATGCTCAAAAAAATAGACGTGTAATGCCACGAAAACTGCATGCAGGCACTTCAGTTCGCAAGCATTGTTTTCGAGAATGCAGTCACAAGTACGCTGCAGAGCTGTAGCGCATCTTTATGTGAAAACTGCATTCTCAGATGGGGGGGTTTCGGGTAGGGAAGGATCCAGAACACGACTAAGAGAATGAAAAGTGAATAAAAAAAAAAAACTAACCTTTACAAGTATCATAAATTACACCGGCTGTTACACACTGAAATCAAATGTATGTTTTTATTCTAAAATAGTAAGAATAAGAGCAGTTTACTTCTCAAAACTGAAACGTGCGGGATCAAACTCATGACCTTTTGAATACTAGTCAGCGGTTGATACCACTACGCTACCGTGGAAGCTGTACTACTTATGTGTCAATGTGGCATGCTAAGACGGCTTTTTTCTGCAGTTATATTTTTGAATAAAAGCATACTTGTTTTGTTATATTTATACCTTTTGTGAAAGTGTTTGATATTTGGACTTCAGGCTTCATAAATGATATAGTTTATGCTTACATTTTGTCATTTACTACTACAATATGAAAAACGTTTCTGTTTTAAAAATGTGTTTACACGGATTACTGTAGAAATGGAACAGACGTGCAATGCGTGTACAGTATTGCAAATAATGATCTATTATTTCTACTCTAAAACTCCACTTCACTCCCAGAAAATCAATCAAGGCATGAGCTGGGAGAAGTTTGTGCACGTTCTAAGTCGTTGGGGGGATGGAATAGCCGGCTACTTGCAGCTTTTCTTTTATCAGCACATTTAGATTAACAAAAGACGCTGGCGGAGAGGTGAGAACGGTTTTAAGAAGCGATTTAAGGTGGGACGGACCTATGAGTTTTTTCATAGGCTCTGGTAATTCTAATGTTAAACCTACTTGATTCAATCTTGCATTAAACAGCATTGTTGAGTAAGGTATGACTCATATACTGCACAAAACCAATGCTTCTATTGTCCAATTTAGAACGGCAAATCAGTCTAACTCGCTCATTTTGGGAAGTGGGAAAAAACACAAAGTTACCAGAGAATAAAAGCAAACAACTACAAAATTTGGCAATCTATGAATTCAAGCAACAAATTATACACTTGACTTTTAAAATAAAGTCACCTAATACTGTTATGATTTGCATAATTACCTCTGGTAGGCAGAATTCAGGTAAGGAGTCAATGAAAACTCGACCAGCACAATCTTTAAACCCCTGAAATTAAAAAGAAACTGATAGTTAGTGAAGGACTCCAATGACTCTCAATAACAAATAAACAAAGTATGGCATTAAATACTTAACTGAGCTTATGACTAATAAAGGAGAGGGATTAAAAAAAACTCCATTCAATAGCATTTCAGGAGAAAACACATTTTTAAATTGATTGATGGCTAGTAATTAAGAAAAATAAATAAATTGATTGCTATTTTAAGTTGCCATAACATTCCAACACAGCTGTGCTCTTCAAGAACAAATATGGATTTGCTAAATATTACAGTGTTAAGATCATTAATGTAAAAGGTCTTACTGGTTATTAGTGATAAGAAAATTTACTTTCTTACACTCTGTGAATGTAGCTGAATAGTGACGGTATGCACCTTCAGATAATCTCATTGTACATGTGTATAGTGACTAATAAAGGCATTCATTCTATTCTAAAATTTTATTCAGTCAGTTGACCAAGGTTTTGGGGAAAAAAAAAAGCAAAAGTCGATTAAACTGCAAAGATACCACTTTTGGTACTTTCATGTCTTTAGAGCATCTTGCTGTAGCTTTCAAGAAGTAATGTAATCTTTCTTATTGACCATTTGACATTAAGGACTGGCTGGCTGTAAACTTCCTTCACGGGAACGATTCAAAAACCGAGGTCATTGTTTTTAGTCCCGGCTGCAAACAGGCTCCACCCCTTGGCCTCGTTTCTCTTCCCATTCCAGTAACTTCGTCTGTCTCCAATCTTGGAATCAAAATGGATACGTTCCTGAAAATGGATGCTCAAGTCAACAGCACAGTAAAATCCTGCTTTTTCCATCTAAGGCGAATCGCCAAATTCAAGCCTATTCTGTCTAACCACCTCCTGGAATCAGTAATCCATGCATTCATTACGTCCCGGCTTGACTACTGTAATTCCTACCTTTTTGGTATCAGTAAAGCCACTCTTTCTGGACTCCAACTGGCTCAAAATGCGGCTGCAAGGCTTCTAACTGGAAGTAGCAGAATCCAACACATTTTACCGATTTTAAAAACCCTACACTGGCTGCCAGTTAAATTCAGAATCGATTTTAAAATTCTACTCCTAACCTATAAGGCATTAAATGGTCTAGCCCCCGCCTATTTGAGTGTCTTGCTCCATTGTCACAATCCCCCTCGTGTTCTTAGATCCGCAGATCAGCTGCTCCTAACCGTTCCCAAGGCACGTTTTAAAGCTCGTGGTGAAAGGGCTTTCTCCGTCTGTGCACCCAGGATCTGGAACTCCCTGCCCTTAGTGGTTAGGCAAGCCGCTTCAGTCGCCACATTCAAATCTCGCCTAAAAACGCACTTCTTCACATTGGCTTTTAATTCTTAACCCGTTTCATTTTCCACTTGCCTTTTGCTATTTTCTCTATTTTATTTGGTCCCCTGACCTGTTTTTAGTATCTCTGTTTTAATTCTCTCTTAATGTTTGTTTTTAATATTTTGCTTTTAGTCCTGCTTGTTGTAACTGTACAGCGCTTCGGTCAGTTGTAATGCTGTGTTTTTAAGCGCTCAACAAATAAATATGGTATGGTATGGAATTTAAAGACCCCCAAAATATAATGTGTCCATTTTGGTGGATTTCACATTCTTACTAGTTATAAAAATACCTAAATTATGACATGTCCCTAATTGTAGGGGATTTAAATTTTCATGTAGATATTCAGTGTGACCCTAAAACAAAAGAAGTTAACTAATTGCACTCCTTTGATCTTAGTCAGCATATCAGACAGCCTACACTTATAAGGAGGACACACACTGGACTTATTTATTTCATAAAGATTAAAAGTTCATGTAAGGCAGGATATGGATATCAGTTTATCTTGCCATTTCTAAATTGTTTAATGTAGAAATACCGGTGACTAGAACTGAAGAGCAGAATACTGTTAAACGTTACTTTGATGCATTCATGCCCAGATTTGTTAAAATTCTCATTAATCAATCTGAATTTAGTGCTTATCCTAGCACAGCCAGAAATCCAACTAGCAAGGTGTAAATTCCTGCGAGTTTCATTTTCAACTATTGGTAGTCTTTTAAAACCAATTCAGCCAATGAAATTCCTCCTGAATACTTCGAGTGAAACTTGTAAAGGCTTTTGCCACTTAGAAGTAGCAGGAAAACGTCCCACCAAAATTAATCCTTTTGAACCCCATCATGCTCTTTTCTGAGAATTACTTCACAGAAATTAGTTTATTAGAAATCCATAGAATTAACTCTCGATTAATCTTTCGCTTGTGTCCTTGACCCAGTCCAAACAGGGCTTTTCAAAAAGTCTCCGAATTTTTGATTTGATATACAGTGGAACCTCGGGTCACGACCATAATTCGCTCCAAAACTCTGGTCGTAACCCTGACTTTGGTCGTGACCTGAAGTAATTCCCCCCATATGATTGTATGTAAATACAATTAATCCATTCCAGACCATATGAACTGTATGTAAATATATTTTTTTTAAAGATTTTTAAGCATAAAAACTATACAATAGAATGCACAGTGTAATAGTAAACTAAATGTAAAAACATTGAATAACACTGAGAAAACCTTGAACAGGAAAAACTAACCAAACGCGCGAGCCACTGCAAAACTCCGGCTGTGATCTAGTTAGCCTTCCAATTTATATCGACTAAAGAAGGGATTTAAAAAAAAAAAAAAAAACACTGTTTGGGGAGGGTATGGGCTGGATGTGGAATTGGAAGAGGAATTTTTTCTCACAATGTCACAATCGAAGTGCGTTTGTCTTATCTGTCAATCTATCATTGCTATTCCGAAGAAGGAAAATGTGGAAAGGCATTTTCAAACTCTTCATAAAAACTACGAAACTGACGTCCTTCCAAAAAGCGATCTGAGAAAGAGAAAGGAGAGGGAAGTAAAATCGCAGTTAATCAGACAGCCGTCATTTTTCACTCGGCTGACTGAAACGAAATAGAGCACAAAGAGTTCACAGCAAATGCACAGGGAGAGACTGAACACGTGTGGAAATCATCGGCACGTGCAAACCGGAAGGGAAACTGGCTTGTTCGTCACCCGAGTGTGTGGTCGTGAACAGATGCAAAAGTTTGGCGAACTTTTAGGTCGTAATCCGATTTTTACGTGTTCTGGGATGTTCATGACCATAGGTTCCACTGTACTTTGTTAATACCCAAGGGAAATGTCTTTTTCGCATGATCTTTGGAATTAGATCATAGGGTCCACCATTGTACAGCAACCTTCGAGTCATTTTCAGGTTAAGGGTGTTACTGAAGGGCTCAATGAAGTAAGGTCTCGTCTAGCAGTAACAGAATTTGAAACAGCAACCTTCAATATACCAGAGCAGATCCTTACCCCCAGAGCCATCACACCATCTTATATATTAATTGATAATGTACTTTGCATAGTGAACTTTTTTTTTTTTTTTAGAAAACAAGTCTTTCCAGATTGTCTTAAGACTACAGTAGTTTAACCACTGACTAATCTGATTTTGACAACTTTAGCGCTATTTCTAATCTGCTTTTTTAAATAAAATTCTATAAAAAGCATTTTGTCAGGAGTTAAAGGATCATTTAAACATACTGAAACTTACCAAGAATAGATGTAAGGTTTTAGAACAAAGTACAGTACAGAAACTGCACTGGTTAAAGTAGTAAATTGAGGGTATTGCAAACAGAGTGGATCATTTGACACCATAGACAACAGTATTCTAATAGGATTACCTTACCCAATGGGCGGCTCTCTGGGACAGTGTTTGAAATTGGTTTCAGTCTTGTTTAACAAGTAAAAAATTCTTTGTTAGTTGTCATGATTGTAGTGGTCCATGATATTGTATATGGCATATCAAAAGGATCTATCGTAGGCCTACTATTATTGTGGAGGCGCGGAGGCTAAGGCTCTGTGCTGGTATCTGCAAGGCTGTTGGTTCAAATCCTGTTACTGTTAGAAGGGATTATACTCTGTTGAGCCCTTAATTTGAAAATTCTCCTGGGAGCCGTACAATGGCTCACCCTGCGCTCCGACATCCAAAAGTCAGTGATAAGACAATTCCCCCTAGGGATTAATACATTATACAAAATACCAAAAAAAAATTTTCAATCTACATGAGCCCTTTGGTCCAAGATTATCTCAAAACACAAAGTGGACTACCACAGCTATGCAGACGGCACTCCGCTTTATTCATCTATAGCACCCAATGACACGGATGCTCTTGGGTTGTTCATCCAATGTGTGCCTTGTATTTCTGTAGAAAACGTTTTCAACACACTTCACTCAGTAAAGCAAGTGGGCTGTTTTTAGAATTTTCAAAGCAGAATGCAATACCAAATTGGGCGTGTGTCTAAAGCACCTGACATGAAGTAGCTCCACAAGCTGTACTGCACTAATCAATTACAAAAACGAATAAATTAATATTGTTGCCATTATTATTTTATTTGCCTAATGTCTCCAGTTACACAAAAACTGACCTGGTAAAACACATACAAAGAAATATGACAAGACAAAGTACAATGTAAAGAGAATAGACAACAAACCCAAAACAACCGCTAACATAAATCGAAAAGATGGCCTTTGCAAATTACAGCACATGCCACTTAAAAAAAATGGGAAACAGCAGCAAGAAATGACATATTTAAACTTCTAACTTGAGGGAAACAATTACTATGCAACAGGGCTTGAAATATGGCAGGCGACTGCGGGTATCCCGCACAAACTAATTCCTGCAAATTCTAATTTTTAATGTGCAAATTTCCCAAGCATACTTTATTTATTTGTTCAAAGTCTTTTTTGATTGTGGCAAAAACATCTTTTTAAAATGGCTTTAATTGTGACTAATTTCTTAATTATGAATTATTATATTGTTTGAACATGTTGTTAGTCTCATGTGCATATGATGTTAGCTACCTGTTAAAGCTGCTCTTGATTGGAGCAAGGAACTGCAGAATTCAGCTATTCAGTGGAGCCATGCAACTGTGCAACAGAAGTCAAATACAGTGCTTGGTGTCTTTTGTCATATTTAAACTGAGCTTTAGAAGAAACTACATTTTGTTAAATGGAAAGCTAAAAACAGGTTGAAGTATATTCTTGTGCAAAAATAAAAAAAACTCCAGAAATTGACTTGGATTGTTTAGTGAATTTGTATTCAGTTTCGCTATGTTTTACTTGACAAACCAACTGTTTACACTTTGTGGCTTCAAACACATCATCGTTATTTAAGTTTATGGTGGGCTCACTGCCTTTAAACCTTAATCTGAACTGTAAATTCAATGACACATGCAAACAGACGACGACAGAATGCTCAGGATTGGGGGTGTGAAGGATGCTGCAACCACCCCTTTTGGTTCGTATAATAATTGAGTATTATTAGTATGGCTGGACCTATGTGCAAGCTAACCTGGACTACAGCCCATGGCTCTGCCAGCTACAGCAAAATGCCTTAACGTTTATGAAATGTATATATTTATATTTTTCACAGAAATATTCCTGCCTCAAGGCTAGCTGATGGTGTCATCTTTAACCTCATTATGGTCATATTTGTGTTAGCTCGTATATAGCTAGTGGCATGGACATCGCCTTCCCCAAGTTTACCTTCTACAGTAAATTGTGGCAGCAGGACAAGCAAAACGTGGGCTGTCAGTATGTGAAGCGCATAAAGAAGAAAGCCAAATGTCACGTTATTGACAGTTCTTTGAAAATAGCCAATGACATTATACACTTGATTCCAGTTCTAGAGATGAAGTACATGAAGATGATGACTTTGCTCAAATGATAAACTCTGATGGCACTTCTAAATATACAGAGTCGCTGGTGAGAAAGTGATCCATGGATCCTGTGTGATAACCCTACCAAGGATTTTACTCGGCACTGACAGCAGCGTTATTCCCTCATAGTTGTCGCATCTGCAAAGCTGCCAAGATCACTTGCAATGCCAGGAGGACAGCCTTACAACCAGTCTGGAGTAGTTCGCCCTGGGTACAATAGATATCTAAGTCCAGTATGAATATCAAAGCACTTTTTAAACTGTGGGTTTTTAACCCCCATTTACCCAACAATGTCTCTTAAACAGTGTTAATAATAATAATTCTTCATATTTACATAGAGCTTTTCTCACCTGGAATGGAAATGGTGGGGATTTCTGGTTGCTTGGGTTATGGTAAGGGAAAACAATTTGGCAGACAAAGAGAATTAAATGTAGGACTGGCTGGGTAAGATGGATAAAGAAAGATGTTTAAGACTCTGCATTTTATGCTGGAAAAGTACTGCACAATGATTTAACATTGGGACTGTTAGATCAAACATTACTTTTCAAATATAATTCACATTTCTTTTAAAAAAAAAGGTCTTATTTGAAGGGAAGAGCTGACAGTTGTTGGTCAGAGGTTTGTTTTATTAACTAATTTTGACATTGCATTACTTCAGACATGTAATGCACAACTGCATTATTTACTAAACTGTTTTCACGCTTCACTTCCACAAACATTTTCAGAATTTAAAATAGTTAGCTTATCTTCTTCATTACCAAAACATACAGCCAGACCCCTTCACAAGGTAGAGGGCTATTTTACTCTCATAGTACTCTGAACTTTGACTGACAAGTCAGTGAAATTTTTTCTTAATGCTTCTGTGCCTTAAAAGTACCATTTTGAACCTGAATCAGTCTCATTCACTTTAAAAGCTGGATTCCCATATTGTTTAATGCCAAGATCTTCTCATAATGTAAATGGAAATAACTCATAAGCTCCGATTTTCCTTTTTTATTACAATTCTTTAAACCACTAGAATTACCAGAGCCTACGAAGAAACTTGTACATCTGGCCCACCTTAAATCCCATCACACCTCTCCGTCAGCGTCTTTTGTCCTGTAAATGTGCCGATAAAGACAAGCAGCCTGGTATCCCATCACCCCACTGCCGCAGAATGTGCACAATGTTCTCCCAGCTCATGTCTTGATTGATTATCTGGGAGTGAAGTGCTGCAGTTTTAGAGTGAAAATAATAGATATAATATTAGCCGTTTTCAGTAGTTAGCTGCTCTTACTGTTAATATTATACAGTACACATATACATTTGGTTTGCGTCTGTAACAGACAGTGTACATTTATAGGACTTTTAAAAGTTACCTTTTTTTCCACTTTTTATTCCCTCAGTCACGATAACGATACATGCTACCGCCCTAGGGATCGGACGCTGTTAGTTTTTATTTGAAACTGGGAGTAACTGTAGATGTGAGTGGTATTTTGAGGCAATGGACCAGGACATTCTCTGATCGGGAGGGGTAAAAGCCGACACACAAACGCTGGTGAATCTGCCTTCTTCGTATCTCACCGTCACTTCATTTTTTTAATTCAGTTTTATGGAGTGTTCCTGCTCACGCTGAATTAGTATGCACCTTATGGTCTATGATCTCAAAAAAAAACAAAGACATAGGTATATATGATACTTGGAATTATTCATTTTATGACCTGTACAGTACATTTCTGAAAACTTTGTGGCACAGATGCAACATTATTCACATTTATTTGCATAACATCTTGCGGTTGTAATCAGTGACCATCCTTCCTACATTTACGAAGTGTGTAACTGTTGCAATGTGCACACTTCTCTCTATGCTGTGGTTTCTATTTCACACCTGAAAGAAATAGACAATATATGTGACATTTGGAAGAAATCATTTTATGACCTGAATAGTACCAATCAGAAAACATCATCGCACTAATGCAATATTATTGGAAAACGAACAGCATCAGATCGGGTGTGAATTTATACTGGCACTGTTAGTTACAGTCAGATCAAGAGGGGCGGGGGGTTAGAGCATGATCATGATTGAGAGAATAAAACTGAAAAAATGCTGACTTTTACAAGTAAAATATATTTACACTCAATGTTCCATATATTTGTCTCTTTCTTTTTTTCTCTGTGCTGCGTTGACATCATGCACCAGAAGGCGTGAGCTTATTCAGTGTGAGCAGGAACACACAGGTGTGTGCTATAACAAGCTTGACCTAGCACCGATCAACTAACATTTACTGTGCAAACCATGCACGGGGGCCACTGAGAAAAGAAGACTCTTCATGGCTCAAGTTGCAGAGGAATTTCGTCGGCGGATCTTACAAGAAAAGGCGATGGAAAAAGAAAAGGAGGATACAACATCGACAAGCTTCTGTTCCAAGACAGCCGCTTTCCCGAGTAGAGCAAACTCAGTCAGTGTCAGGTGCCCCTTCAATGTAATAGGAACCAAAGCATAGAGAGAAGTGTGCGCATTGCAGCAGGTACACATGTCGTAAATGTAGGAAGGACGGTCCTTGCGTGTGTGTGAACTGTTAACATTTGAATTTGAGGATTGCATATAGCGCTAAACTGACCTCTCTGTACTATTCTTTCCTCTGCATGTCATGGACTACTACGGTCACCAATTACAACCATAAGATGTTATGCTAATGAATATGAATAATGTTCCACACGGTTTTCCGAAATGTACTATACAGGTCATAAAATTAATAATTCCAAATATTATATACAGTGATACCTTCTTTCAGTGACCGAGCTCGTAAGTCAAAATGCTTGTATCTCAAATCAATTTTCCCCATTGAAATTAATTGAAATGAGATTAATTCGTGCCAGCCCCCAAAAAACCACCCCAATTTTTTTCTTAAATGTTTTCAACATAAGAAAAATTTATAATGAACAAATATTGTATATAAACGAAATAAAACCTAATACATAAAAGAGAATCTAAAGAAATAAACAGATGTTGGCGAAGCCGATTAGCTTATTGTAATGTTGTTCACTTTTGCTTAACTCAAATTTTCTTCTTCACTAGTTTTTTTCTTTTTTGGCAAGCTTTCATCACTTTCATTCTCAAGGCGTTTCAATAGAAACCTGTCCAAGAAACTTTTAGTCCTGCCCTTTACAATGTTTCTGAAATGAGTTGTCATTAAATAGCGCCGCTGCACGATCGGTTGCAACTGGTGTTTCTTTTCAATAAAGTCAAGTGTTAAACAAGTGTCATTAAATAGCGAGGCTGCACGATCAGATGGAACTAGTGTTTCTTTTCAATAAAGTCAAGTGTTAGGCAAGTGTCATTAAATAGCGCCACTGTATGATCAGTTGCAACTTTTTCAGGGTGTTTCTTTTCTTTAAAGTTCAAAACTTTTTCCCACATTGTGAACACTTCCTTTCTCTCACTTTAAGAGATAACCTCCTCCACGATACCAAACTCCTGCAGAACCTCCGTATGTCGTCACGTCTGTAGTTCCATCAACTCCTCCATCGTCAGTTCCTCGAATGCTGTTTGATGGCTTGTATTTCGAATTTTGGCGCGTAACTCAAGGCAAAAAAAAACTTTAACGTTGGGGCACTCGTATTTCAAGGTACCTATGTCTCTGGTTAATTCAGTGTGAGCAGGAACACTCAAAAAACTGAATAAAAAAAAAAAAATCAAGTGACACTAAAATACAAAGAAGGCAGATTCACCAGCGTGTGTGCGTCAGCTTTTATCCCTACCGATCAGAGAATGTCAAGTTCCATTGCCTCAAAACACCACTCACATCTACAGTTACCCCCAGTTAAAAATAAAAACTAATAGCGTCAGATCCCTAGGGCAGTAGTATGTATGTATCGTGACTGAAAGAATAAAAGTGAAAAAAAAAAAAAAAGGTAACTTTTACAAGTCCTATAAATGTTGGGCCCATGCTTCACCACATCTGCCAGGGGGACAAAGGGGGGGGGAAGCCCAGTATTTCCCCCTGGACGCTAGATGGCAGCCTCCCTGCGTTGCAGCTGTGACTTGGACTCCCCCAAGGCTTCATGGGGGTTGGAGTTCTATGCAGCTGTGGGGTTCCGCAGGTGCCGCCAGGGGGTGCTGCAACAGGAGCGGCTGGCCCCTTTTGGGCACTGGTTTCACCTTACCCGGAATTTCAGCCGGATGTTGGCAATCAACCAATTGGAGCAGTTCCGGGTGCCTGATAAAAGGGAGCCAGCAACCACCACTCAGTGGCCAGAATCTGGAGGAAGACGACAAGGTTGCCTGGGAGGAGTGGTGATGCCAGAAGAAGGGTTGTGTGCTTTTGGGACTGTGTATTGCCTGTGGGGTTCACGGGGAGGACGTGCCCCACAGGTGAAGAAAAATAAAATTCCTTTGTGTTTTTACACGTGCCTCTGCATCAGTCTGTGCCAGGTCGGGCGCTATATAGCGTCCTTTTCACAATGTACACCGTCTGTTACAGACGCAAACCAAATGTATGTGTATACTGTATAATATTAACAGTAAGAGCAGCTCACTACTGAAAATGCCAAATATAGGAGGTAGTCGGGATCGAACAGGGGACACTTCATTACAATTCAGCAAATCTTACCGCTACGCCATGGAAGCTGTTGTATCGTCCTTGAACCTTTTGTGTGTTCCTTGTCTACAACAATCTGTTTAAATGTAGAATGACAGGCAAGAAATTCAAGGCAAGAAATGTTGAACACATAACTAAAACAAATGTTTTTCATGTTATAGTAATAACTGACAAAATGTTGACATGAAGTGTATATAATGTGTGAAGATTAAGTCCAAATATCAAATAAAAACTTTCACAAAAGGTATAACAAAACAAGTGCACTTTTATTCAAGAATATAACCAAAAAAGAAACTGTTTAATTTACATGTTACTGGCAATGTGCAAAAACTGAAGCCCTACTATCAATCAATACAAAGCAGACATGTCTGCTTCGCTGGTGTAGAGATAAGGACTGCTGCATCATAATCAAGAGGTTGTGGATTGAATCCCGGGACCTCTTCGTATTTAACGTTTTGAGATGCTATTATTAGTATTATATACTAAAGACATGCATTTGATTTGAGTCTAACAGCCAACGTAAACTTATGGTACTTGTAAAAGAGCGTTGAAGGGATAAAAGCAGACACACACAAATGCAGCTCAATCATTTCTTCTTGGTGTTTTGTTGAGCATACAGACAGTGCAGTATCTATACTGGATGCTACCTTTCCTTGCACATGGACATTCACATCAACATGTCATTTAAATGATTTTATTATTCAAGAATGCAAGAATAAAACAGAATAAAAAGAAATTATTCAAATGACATGCTGATATGAATGTGTGCGTGCAAGGAAAACTTTTAGAAGTACCATAAATTTACACAGGATGTTACAACTCACATTAAATGTATGTTTTTGTTATACGATAATAATAATAGCAGGTCACTACTTAAAAGAGCTAAATACAGAGTAGGTACAGGATTTGAACCTATTATCTCACCGCTGCTAAATGGTACCTTATTCCATTATGCCATCTACACAGATCTATGATAGAGCACTGTTACCACTCTGAAAACTGGTTGAAATTTAAACGAGAAAACACACACTTATTTTTTTATATTTTTGTTTCTTTTATTTCGTACTGAGTGATACAGTTGGGTTTCAGCAATATTGGATATTTGGGCTTTACACATCTTATACTTCACGTCAAAATTATGTTATTACTATAACATATGAAAATATTTTCTGTTTTAGCAGCATGTTCTGAATTTCTTGCCTTGCATTTCCTCTGTCATACTGTATTTACACAGATCATTGTACACACAGAACACACATGAAATATACAGTACAGGCCAAAAGTTTGGACACACCTCCTCATTCAATGTGTTTTCTTTATTTTCATGACCATTTACATTGGTAGATTCTCACTGAAGTCATCAAAACTATGAATGAACACATGTGGAGTTATGTACTTAACAAAAAAAGGTGAAATAACTGAAAATTTCAGGTGACTACCTGTTGAAGCTCATCGAGAGAATGCCAAGAGTGTGTAAAGCAGTGATCAGAGCAAAGGGTGGCTATTTTGAAGAAACTAGAATATAAAACATGTTTTCAGTTATTTCACCTTTTTTTTGTTAAGTACATAACTCCACATGTGTTCATTCATAGTTTTGATGACTTCAGTGAGAATCTACCAATGTAAATGGTCATGAAAATAAAGAAAACACATTGAATGAGGAGGTGTGTCCAAACTTTTGGCCTGTACTGAATGTATTTGAAATCACGATATTTCATCACCCATATAATTACTTACAAAGGCATTGCCACAAACACTTCAACACAGACTTTAAACTGTGAGGATTGCAGCAGGGTGATGTCTTAATCTGATTGAATGGTTGGGCGGGTGGGAGTTGTAGCAGGCCGAGTTCTACTAATACATATATTTTCTAAACAAAAGTGGGCTATTAGCGCATTGATAAGGAGCTATGAGCTTCCTGGCACGTCAGGAAAATTTAAAGAAAGTCAGGGACAATAAAAAAAAAACTCGGAAGGTTCAGGGATTCTAGTTGTTAAGTCTTTAGTTTCTTTTTAGAATTATGGACATATATAACATGGAAAATAAATGTCGTATGAAGGAAACCCTTTCATGAGAGTTGTCTCTCTTTTTTTTTTATTTCCCCTGTTAATTTCTTTACGATTGTAACCCAGTTCAGATGGCAACTAGCAAGTAAGCTGACACCTCTCACCATCAGTCATAGCTGCTGTGCTACCAAGTATGATGCAAGCAGGCACGCTCAGCGTTTATTTTTGTACTTTATCATTAAACATCTTCCTTTCAATGTTTTTGTGATCCAAGTGGTTTTCTAGGTCTCTCTCATTTCCCTTTTCAAAGCAAAAAGGAGCTGGAATCAGGGAGCAGACCATGGTACACGTCATCTTCGTCTCTAGGCCTTTTTCACATCTTCCCCATTTGCTCCTTTTGGCCAATCCCACTGCATGAATAGAATACAGACCCTCACTCAACCAATCACAACAGAGATACTGTCAAGATGGGTTGTTCTCAGCATGTTAACCAGGCTCTTCTCACATAATTCAAACATTTTGCTCTTCTTTTTACAATCTATTAAAATTAAGCTAAATTTTGTCACATCATGCTTCACACATACAATCACAGTCAAGGATGTCTTTCAATAAAAATATGTTCTGCCTGGAAAGTTGCATCTTGGGTCGAACTTTTTAACCAATTGCTTAAAACCTTCCTTTTCCACAATTTAAATTTGCATCATATACATGGCCAAAAAATACGTAACCACATCAGTCATTTCCATACACCATTTGTTCTTCCTATTAGATGATGTGCAAATAGTGAATGCTCCAGCGAATGCTCAGTTGAGTCTTTTGTTCACTTTTTGGCCACACATCACCAGCTACTAGTATCTCTTTGCAAGCCTTAATAGCCCAGTTGTACTGGACGTTGGCTTTTTGCTTCAAGTGGTGAAACAAGTTCACTGTGTTTCCATCTTTAGTGGTAACAGTTTTCTTGCATATCTTGCTAAGTATTGTGCTTTGTTGGAGGTCTAGCAACTTGTAGCCAAATCACTTTCATACTACTGAAGTGGCTCCCTTTTTAGGTCCTAAATCGATATTGGAGACTCACACACTGCTCTTGCTCTCAGACACGTTTGGGCTTCAGCCACTGTTGTGCTCGCTAGGGAACGTATATCTTTGATATTGTGAGATGGCACTTTATCACATAAAAATGTAGATCGGTGTTGTTGTGAACAATATGGTATGACACAGCCCTAAAGTATATTGTCAGCAGATTTGGCTCATAAGTATTTCAGGATTTTAATGGCTGCTTTTAAGGTTCGCTGACCTGAAGACAATTATTGCACCCATCCATCAGTTCTTGGTTTTTATACTTAAATCACGGTTGTCCAAGTACCACAAAGTTTTTTTTTTTTATATACACATTTTATTTGGCTATTGGCGTTTGTTCTTACTGTGGCCATTACCTAATAATAAAGCACACACAAAAAAAGCATAAACTCACACACAGTCTCCATAATAGTTAACTTAAGTCTAAATACATTTGAAAATTTAATTACTTTTAATTTGAATATTCGAACCTTAGCTTTTGAATAATCTCACAGCCCTAGTCCACAAAAGGGAAGCACACTGCTCTCTTTGATGCTTCGTATCCTTAGAAGAGATACTGCCAGGACACACAGTAATGGATAACACCAATTCAATTTCAATAAAAAAAACCTTAAGCAGAGCATTTTCTAAGCAGTGTAAGATCATGAAGCATACATTAAGCTCCCAAGTAAAGGTGTTAGAAATAATGATCAGAAACTTTCCGGGAAGCACTAAAAACAGTGGTGAGAATACACATCTTTCTTTTAAATCCTTCCGAGATGTTTCGTTGTGTGTTCCAGATTGTTTAGGTTACATCAGTTACCAACATACTTTTCCAAATGGCAGTCTCATAAAAGCTGGCAAAGAGCCCACAAGAGGAGCTTTATTTGGAAATCAGACAAAATTGTGCCAGTAGCGTATAATGAATGAAAGAGCACATATAAAACAACCCTCCAAGAAAACTGTATTGTTAGTCTCCCAAAAAAAATTAAAAAAACAAAAATAATTTGTAAAATAGATTATTTTCTTTAAAAGCAGAGAAAGGAAACAATTTACCAAATATGTGCACACTCTGCTGGATATAAAAGTTAAACCAAGATAAACGTTTTTGTAATTTTGTAGTTGTTGCTCCCACTGCATGTTACCTTTTCTAATATAGAGTTTCCATCTTTCATAATCCATGAAGGCAAGGTTGAAAGTCTTGAACTAAAGGAAAAAAAAGGATAAATAAGTTGATATTATTATGCAGACAACAAAGTTTAAATGATTATAACTCTAGCACTATTACAACAAATTGTATAATCATCACATACCACCATCTTCATCACCCTTAACACTAGAATCCCTGAAGCCTATGAAACTTCAGGCTTCACACATTATAAACTTCATGTCTACATTTTGTCAATTATTACTAAAACATGAAAAACGATTCTTTTTTAAGGATGTGTTTACATAGATCAGGGGTGCCCAATGCGTGGATCGCGATCAACCGGTAGATCGGAAAGGAAGTGCAAGTAGATCACGTTGCATTCAAAAATTTTTCTTTTTTTAATGTTAGTCTATCATATATCCTCCCTATGGCATTTGCCACCTGATTGACATACAGGGCGGCCAGTCATGAGATCTCTTTTCTTCTAACACACTGGTCATCCTGCACGCATGATCAAACGTGCGAGCTACTGCAAAACTCCGGCCATCTAAATGATCTAGTTAGCCTTCCAATTTATATCGACTAAAGAAGGGATTAAAAAAAAAAAAAGTGTTGTTTATGGGATGTATTTGGCATTGGAAGAGGATTTTTTTCTCACACAATGTCACAATCGAAGTGCGTTTGTCTGATCTGTCAATCTATCATTGCTCTTCCAAAGAAGGAAAATGTGGAAAGGCACTTTCGAACTGTTCATAAAAACTACGAAACTGACTGCCTTCCGAAAAGCGATGTGATAAAGAGAAAGGAGAGGGAAGTAAAATCACAGTTAAGACGCAATGGAAGGCGTGTGTTCAACTTGACAGCATACCCTAGACAGCAGATTGAACATTGTCTGTCAGACTTTATCTAATGGAAAAAAATTAACGATTCGAGTGTTGCCCAATAAAGCGGAGTAAGAGTAGTGTTTCTTCTTCACAAATGTACTCAAGTAAAAGTAAAAAGTATGGTGCAGTAAAACTACTCTGTACAATTTTGTTTTAAAGTTACTCAAGTAATTGTAACTCGTTACTACCCACCTCTGATACTGTATGTATGTAATATTATACTATGAAATATATATATATATATATATATATATATATATATATATATATACTGCTCACAAAAATTAAAGGAACACTTTAAAGAAACACATTAGATACATCAGATCTCAATATGAAGTTGGATATCTATACAAATAACGACAGGGCAATGTCTTAGGAACAAAAGGATGCCAAGTCTTTTAATGGAAATAAAAGTTTTCTGCCTACAGAGGGCTCAATTGTGTAGACACCCTAAAATCAGAGTGACATGAAGATGTGGCAGGCTAGTCCATTTTTCAAAAACTTAATTTCTGCTACTCAAAATGCTTTTCAGTATCTTGTGTGGACCCCGAGCTTGTATGCATGCTTGACAACGTCGGGGCATGCTCCTAATGAGACGACGGATGGTGTCTTGTGGCATTTCCTCCCAGATCTGTATGAGGGCATCCCTGAGCTGTTGTACAGTCTGAGGAGTAACCTGGCGGCGCCTAATGTCCCACAGATGTTCTATTGGGTTTAAGTCAGGGGATCGTGAAGGCCATTCAATTGTTTCAATTCCTTCATCCTCCAGGTACTGCCTGCATACTCTTGCCACATGAGGCCGGGCATTGTTGTGCATTAGGAGGAAACCAGGACCTACTGCACCAGCGTAGGGTCTGACAATGGGTTCAAGGATTTCATCTCGATACCTTATGGCAGTCAGAGCACCATTTCCTACGCAGTAGAGGTCTGTGCGTCCCTCCATGGATATGCCTCTCCAGACCATCACTGACCCACCACCAAACCTGTCATGTTGAACGACGTTGCAGGCTGCATATCGTTCTCCTTGTCTTCTCCAGACACTTTCACATCTATCACAGCTGCTCAGGTTGAACCTGCTCTCGTCTGTAAAAAGTACAGGGCGCCAGTGGCGGACTTGCCAATTCTGGTGTTCTTGAGCAAATGCCAGTCGAGCTCCACGGTGTTGGGCAGTGAGCACAGGACGTCAGGCCCTCAGGCCATCTTCATGAAGTCTGTTCCTGATTGTTTGGGTAGAGACATTCACACCAGTGGCCCTCTGGAGGTCATTCTGTAGGGCACGAGCAGTGCTCAGCCTGTTCCACCTTGCACAAAGGAGCAGGTATCGGTCCTGCTGATGGGTTGAGGACCTTCTACGGCCCTGTCCAGCTCTCCGAGAATAACAGCCAGTCTCCTGAAATCTCCTCCATGTTCTGGAGATTGTGCTGGGAGACACATTAAATCTTCTTGCTGCAGCACGTGTGGATGTGCCATCCTGGAGAAGTTGGACAACCTGTGCAACTTCTGTAGGGTTAAGGAATCGCCTCATACTGCCAGTAGAGATAATTACTCAAGCCAAAACTAGCACGAGTGGAAAACCAGCCAAAAAAGATCAAGAGGGAGAAACTTGAAATGACCTCCACATGTAAAACCAGTCCTGTTTCGAGGGTTTTCTAATTGTTGCCACTTTAGTGCACCTGTCGTTAAGTCCATGAACACCAATACAGCTGAAAGTGATTAACAATGACCTCAGCTGCTTAACCAATCAGAAAATTATCAGACAGGTTTAATTGATTTCATGCCAGGCCCAATAAAAAAAAGTGTTCCTTAAATTTTTGTGAGCAGTTACATATAGATTGTGGACGTGGCCCGGACACAGACAGGCAGACAGTTGTAATCCACCACCACACGTTTATTTACAATACTATATACAAGATTAAAGTGCACACAAACCCCAAAAGTCCCCAAAGTCCTGGCCAATAGCACATCTGCCTTCACTCTCATCTCCTGCTTTGTCCTGCTTCCACCCGACTCCAGCCTAGAATGAAGGGAGGCAGCCCCTTTTATTAGCACCCGGATGTGCTCCAGGTGGATTCCGGCAATCACCCGCCGACACGCCCCTGTGTGGCGGAAGTGCCAGCTGTACTCCCGGAAGCTCTCCAGGTGTCCCTGCTTCTCTTCCCACCAGCACTTCCTGGTGTGGCGGAAGTGCTGAGGTCCAGGGTTCCCAAGGCATTGGGGCGCCCCCTGGCGGTGACCACGGGCCCCTAAAGGGTTGGGCTTCCAAGCCCTCTACTCGTGGCCCCCAAAGCAACCAGGGTGGCGGCCCCCACGTGATCCAGGGCGGGGTAGATCCTCTTCCGGTCCTTCAGGGCTTCCCGGCCAGGTCATCATTCCCTAGCATACCTGACAAGATATATAATATACTAGCAAAATACCCACGCTTCGCAGCGGAGAAGTAGTGTGTTAAAGAAGGAAAGAAAAAGAAAAGGAAACATTTTAAAAATAACGTAACATGATTGTCAAAGTAATTGTTTTGTGTATTTGGCGGCAGCATCACGAAGTTGTTTTCGTCTAGCTGCATCAGAAAATGTACCACGGCGTCTGACACGCCTCCTTTTTACTGTTTTCTCACAGCTTGGATTGCTGCTGTCATAATCGGTTTGAGTCTACATACATACATACACACACACACATCTTCATATCTATATACATATCTACATCTACAAATTATTTATTTATATATATATATATATATAATATATACTGCTCAAAAGAATTAAAGGAACACTTTTTAATCAGAGTACAGCATAAAGTCAATGAAACTTATGGGATATTAATCTGGTCAGTTAAGTAGCAGAGGGGGTTATTAATCAGTTTCAGCTGCTGTGGTGTTAATGAAATTAACAACAGATGCACTAGAGGGGCAACAATGAGATGACCCCCAAAACAGGAATGGTTTAACAGGTGGAGGCCACTGACATTTTTACCTCCTCATCTTTTCTGACTGTTTCTTCACTAGTTTTGCATTTGGCTACAGTCAGTGTCACTACTGGTAGCATGAGGCGATACCTGGACCCTACAGAGGTTGCACAGGTAGTCCAACTTCTCCAGGATGGCACATCAATACGTGTCATTGCCAGAAGGTTTGCTGTGTCTCCCTGCACAGTCTCAAGGGCATGGAGGAGATTCTAGGAGACAAGCAGTTACTCTAGGAGAGCTGGACAGGGCCATAGAAGGTCCATAACCCATCAGCAGGACCAGTATCTGCTCCTTTGGGCAGGAGGAACAGGATGAGCACTGCCAGAGCCCTACAAAATGACCTCCAGCAGGCCACTGGTGTGAATGTCTCTAACCAAACAACCAGAAAGACTTCATGAGGGCGACCCAAGGGCCCCATGTCCTCTAATGGGCCCTGAGCTCACTGCCCAGCAGCATGCAGCTCGATTGGCATTAAGCCATAGAATACCAGAATTGGCAGATGCACCACTGGTGCCCTGTGCTTTTTTACAGATGAGAGCAGGTTCACCCTGAGCGCGTGACAGAAGTGAAAGGGTCTGGAGAAGCCATGGAGAACATTATGCTGCCTGTAACATCATTCAGCATGAGCAGTTTGGTGGTGGGTTAATGATTGTCTGGGGAGGCATATCCATGGAGGGTCACACAGACCGCTACAGGCTTGACAAAGGCACCTTGGCTGCCATTAGGTATCAGGATGAAATCCTTGGACCCATTGTCAGACCCTATGCTGGTACAGTGGCTCCTGGTGCACGACAATTCCTGGCCTCATGTGGTGAGAGTATGCAGGCAGTTCCTGGAGGATGAAGGAATTGATACCATTGACTGGCCACCACACTTTCCTCACCTAAATCCAATAGAACACCTCTGGGACATTATGTTTTGGTCCATCCAATGCCACCAGGTTGCACCTCAGACTGTCCAGGAGCTCAGTGATGCCCTGGTCCAGATCTGGGAGGAGATCCCCCACAACACCATCTGTCATCTCATTAGAAGCATGCACCGATGTTGTCAGGCATGTATACAAGAACACAGGGGCCATACAAAGTGCTGCATACAATTTTGAGTTGCTGCAATTAAATTTTGGCAAAATGGACTAGCCTGCCACATAATTTTTTTACTCTGATTTTTGGGGCGTCTTTGAATTCAGGGCTCTGTAGGTTGATCATTTTCATTTCCATCAAACGATGTGGCATCCTTTCGTTCCTAACACATTACCCAGTCTATATCAGTATAGATATCCGGGAGGATTTCTTTTTCCCATTGAGATCTGATGTGTTTTCAAAGTGTTCCTTTAATTTTTTGAGCAGTGTTATATATATATATGTACATATACACACACAAACATACATATACACACACAAACATACAAACATACACACAGGTATATATATGTGTATATATGTATGTGTCTATATGTGTGTGTATAGCTTTGGTCACTGAGTGCAAGGGAAAAATAATAAAATATAGTCTATAAGTTATTAAACAGTAAAACATTAACGTTTTAAGAAGTAAAGATACATTGAACACTACTGGAGTGGTTGCGGGTAAACTACATTTTAAAGACGGTGTAACAGAAAAGGTAAGTAGTACTAACAGCAGCTAAAATGTATATGGATGATCTCTCGGTAGTAGATCCCTTTTGAAAGGCGATACACGACGACTGTGGTATAGAAATTACATTTTCCATGTAAACGTCCACATTTCTGCCTCTGGTAATTTGCCTTACCGGCATTACCAGCAATTAAAGAAAATTAGTTTTGTGTCCTCTGCAGTGTTAAGAGAGAAAGGCTTTGGTTTGGGATAAAAGGAAAAAAGGTGTAAACAAAGGAAAGCTGCCTTTTTCTTTTATATAGTGTAGAGAGATGTCTTCGCTGATGATATGAGCGCCTTTTGAGGACAGTCGCGGTGGGTCTTGTGTAGACTGGCGAGACGTCCCTGCCATTAATCGGCTGTGATGGCACTGTTGGTCCTCCACTCCTGTGCGTGTCTTCATAATCCGAGCTGACGACCTCATAATGGTATACGTGCAAAAGAAAGTGCGAAGTGCCTTAATACTCGGGTAGTCTTTTGAAATGAAATTTTCCTCCAATCAGTCGTAGCAACGCGCTTTCTTCCGACTGTTACATTTTTGTAGCTCTGATGTGTGCATCAATGTAATTGGTGTACCAGGAAATCATGCATTGACGGAAGTTTCCCTTTGCTTGGAATGCAAAGTGTGATTAAATGCGTTATTTTTTAACGCGTTATGGAGCACATGCATCGAAGCTTCGCAGCTGTGCTTGTGCTAAGAAAAGGAAACATTTTAAAAATAACGTAACACGATTGTCAATGTAACCTTTTGTAAGTAATGCCTGGAGGATTCAGAGTGTGGAGGAACTGTAGAGACAGCGTGTGTATTAACTTGTGGATTTTTCTGTTAGTATTTGGTGGCAGCGTGACAAAGTTGGTTCCGCAAGACTGTGTTAGCTGCGGAGCTCAGCTCACAGCGAAATGAGGTGAATGGGAGGGGAGATGATGACGTGACTCTCCCACACGCCTTAACTGTCAATCCCCTCACAAAGACAGACTCTCGGAATTTGCATAAGCACAGACCTTTACCAGTAATTTTAACTTAGTAACAAAGTGATCAAAACTCTCGTTTATATCCTGCGTCCTCTCATTAAACTTGTATCCCGCATTAGCCATGGGCATGACAAACGCCAGCGGCAGCCTGTCTATGAACTTAATTTAAACTTTATTTAGGTTTACACCGTGCTTTGTTTTCGAAATAGCTGTACTCATGAATATGGTTCTGTGTGTGACTCGCTCGCTTATTGTTTCGCTGCCTTCTCAATTGTATAATGCATGTTTTCTTCAGTGCTTTTTAGAGCTCTTCCTTGTTTTCTATGTATTGCGTTGACAGTCAGTTCGTGATTACGTGGGAGGCGTGATGATGTCACACGAAGCTCCGCCCACCACGGCCATCGAGCTCAACTCCATTACATTATATGAAGAAAAATAGGTTCCAGTTATGACCATTACGCGTAGAATTTCGAAATAAAACCTGCCCAACTTTTGTAAGTAAGATGTAAGGAATGAGCCTGCCAAATTTCAGCATTCCACCCACACGGGAAGTTGGAGAATTAGTGAGTGAGTGAGGGCTTTGCCTTTGATTAGTATAGATAGATAGATATAGCATTTTTAATGTAGGTAGATTATTTTGACCTGGTCATTTTAAAAGTAGCTTGCAAGCCAAAAATGTGCAGGCACCCCTAACATGGATCGTTGAGGACACGGAATACAGTAATCCCTCGCTATATCGCGCTTCGACTTTCGCGGCTTCACTCCATCGCGGATTTTAAATGTAAGCATATCTAAATATATATCACGGATTTTTAAGCTGGTTCAGGATTTCTGGACAATGGGTCTTTTAATTTAAAGTACATGCTTCCTCAGTTTGTTTGTCCAGTTGATTTCATACATATCTATTTATATATATCTATATATCTATTCCCATCTTCACTGTGCTCTTAACTGTACATATCGTATTTAACTGTATATATCGCATTTAACTGTAAATATCATATTTAACTGTACATAATATGCACATATTATATTTATTGTACTTCTGCTCTTTGCACTTCTGATTAGATGCTAAACTAAATCTCGTTGCCCTGTATTTATACATGTGTAATGACAATAAAGTGAATCTAATCTAATCTAATCTAAACAAGGGACGCTATTGGCGAATGGCTTAGAAGCTACCCAATCAGAGCATGTATTACATATTAACTAAAACTCCTCAATGATATACGATGTGCTTCCCCGAGCGGATTGTTTTTCTCTGACATTCTCTGCTCCTGACGGAGGGGGTGTGAGCATAGGGGCTGTTTGCCTAGAAGATATGGACGCTACTCTAAGAAATGCCGCTTTATCGTGGTGGCCCAAAAGCACGTATTGATTTTTTGATTGTTTGCTTTAATCTCGTGTGCTCTCTCTCTGACGTTCTCTGCTCCTGACGGAGGGGGTGTGAGCAGAGGGGCTTTGTTTAGAAGATACGGAGGCTACTCTAAAAAATGCTGAAAGACTACCTTCACATTGCTCCCTTCTTTGCGGCTGCTTTATCGCGGTGCTCATACTTAAAAGCCCAACAGCAGGTATTGATTTTTTGATTGTTTGCTTTACTCTCGTGCTCTTTCTGACATTCTCTGCTCCTGACGGAGCTCGTTTGAAGAGAAGATACGTTTGCATTCTTTTAATTGTGAGAAAGAACTGTCATCTCTGTCTTGTCATGGAGCACAGTTTAAACTTTTGACTAAAGGGTGTTATTTCATGTCTAGAGGGCTCTAATAATGTTAACAGTGTGGGAGAGTTTATAAGGGCTTAAAATATGTAAAAATAGCCATACAAACATATGGTTTCTACTTCGCGGATTTTCACCTATCGCGGGGGGGTCTGGAACGCAACCCCCGCGATCGAGGAGGGATTACTGTACACATGAAATGCATGCGTTCCAAATAATGATATAATATTTATAAAAGGTGTCATTTTGCTCGAATTCTCACTCTATACAACTCCAAGCAACTGACACGCAGGTAAATGGACTTGAGCTAAGAAAACTGTGCGACGGTGGGGGATGTGATAGCAAACTGCTTGCTGCTTATCAACACATTTAAAGGACAAAAGACACTGATGAAGAGGTGAGAAGCAATTTAAGGTGGGACGGACCTACAAGTTTTTTCACTAGCTCTGGTAATTCTAGTGCTAAGGCTTTGTAAACCATAAGCAATATTTTAAAATCAATTCTAAATGGCACTGGTAACCAATGTAGTGACATCAAAACTTGGGAGATGTGTTCGGATTTTCTTTTCCTAGTTAAGATTCTAGCAGCTGTATTCTGCACTAGTTAATCGATTGATGTCTTTTTTGGGTAGTCCGAGAGGAATGAACTGAGGACTGAAAAGAAAAACATGTACTAATTTCTCAGCATCTTGCAAAGTTATAAGAGATCTAACTTTTTCTATATTTCTTAAGTGAAAAAAATGCTGTCCTATTAATTCAATTAATATGCGATTTAAAATTTAGGTCAGAGTCAATAATTAGCCCTAAATTCTTTACCTCTGTCTTGACTTTTAATCCTATTGGATCAAGTTTATTTCTAATATCATCATTATATCCATTTTTGCCAATCACTAAGATTTCTGTTTTCTCCTTATTTAGTTTGAGAAAATTACTACTTATCCATTCAGAAACACATGTACGACATTGTGTCAGTAAAACAAGAGAGTTGGGGTCATCAGGTGCTATTGATAAATACATTTGTGTGTCATCAGCATTGCTGTCGTAGCTCACATCATGCCTTGAAATAATCTGACCTAATGGAAGCATGTAGATCAAAAAGAGCAGTGGACCCAGGATAGATTCTTATGGAAGACAATATAGAATATCATGTGTCTTTGAAGTATAATTACCACAACTAACAAAGAATTTTCTACCTGCCAAGTAAGACTCAAACCAATTTAAGACACTGCCAGAGAGGCCCACCCATTGACTAAGGCGATTTCTAAGAATATTGTGACATATGCGAACGTCTATATTTTGTACAGACGGATAGTTGAGCAATTTCTTTTTTATTTGCTTTTATCTATACTAATAAAAGGCAAAGCCCTCACTCACTCACTCATCACTAATTCTCTAACTTCCCGTGTAGGTAGAAGGCTGCAATTTGGCAGGCTCATTCCTTACAGCTTACTTACAAAAGTTGGGCAGGTTTCATTTCGAAATTCTACGTGTAATGGTCATAACTGGAACCTATTTTTTTGTCCATATACTATAATAGACTTCTGCTCGATGCCCGTGGGAGGCCTTCCACGTAATTTAGTGCCTGCCCATACAGTATAAGGCCGTCCGTCAGCGGCAATCCAATAGAAACACTGCCGCTAAATATTCACGGGGTGAAGGACAGTGCTTATGCAGAGGAAGATGAGATGGTCAGGGTGGTGTTTGGCACAAACTCAGCGAAACTCCGAGAGAAACTTAGCAAACATTAAATACAACCGTGGGGTGGAAAAAGTCAATGTCACGCTAAAGGAAGACAGTTTAAGAAAAAAAAACCCGTGCATGCAGTGTGTCACATCTCAGATAGAGGAAGACGAGCTGTTAACTGATGCATTAAGAAACAACCACACGCCGTGGCGCAGTGGTAGAGGCTTCGCCTGTAGCGCCGACGTCTGAAGTTTGATTCCCGAGAGGGGGTGCACCGAGTATGTACGCGCGCTTCCCGATTTATTTTACCCTCGCATCCCCTTGGTTTGAGATGTATGAAAAAATATGCGGTTAACGCAGAAAGACAGATCACCAATTGAAGCTTTATGAATAATGAATACTTTATTCATCATCAATGATTGTTTTGGTAAAGCCATACTCAGTGTATTCATTAGATGAACTGTAAAAAAGTAAGAGCGAGGGAAGGGTGACTTATTGAGGCACGCAGGCGAAACCACAATAGCACGCGGGCTCGATGAATCAGTGCGCGTCAACTCGATCTGAATTGCGCGATCACATTTGAAAAAATATATCTTTTCAAGTTCTATTTAGTCGACACAATTATCTTTGATTGGAATGTGAGGCAAATTTACTCTTTACATTTGTATGGCGAAGAAAAATTTATGCAATGATGCCTACATTTAACTTACATTCCTACCAAAGATATTTCTGTCGACTAAATAAAAATTCCTTCTGTTTAAAATTTAAATAGAACTTCAACAGATACCATAGTTCAAAATATCCACGCAGACTTGCACGTAAGAGCGGGAGTCATCCGTTTTAACAAACAGCGTATTGCACTGATACGAAATAGCCTGCCCATTTAATTATTTAGGAATGGATAAATAAAGATTTTCTACAAATAATGTTTTTCATTCTGGCACCCCCAGCAACAGTTGCTCGCAGTACCGCCGCTCCTATACACAGAGTACGCAGTCTGCGTAGGGCACCAACTCCCAGGGGGGCACCATTCCAGCTGCCCAAAAAAAAATCTTTTTATATATTATAATAATAAATTAATATTAATAATATACATCCCCTCCTTGAGCCGTCACCTTATCGTGGTGGAGGGGTTTCCGTGTCCCAATGATCCTAGGAGCTATGTTGTCCGGGGCTTTATGCCTGGTAGGGCCACCCAAGGCAAACTGGTCCTAGGTGAGGGATGAGACAAAGAACGGTTCCAAACCTCCAATGAAGAATAAAAACTGTGGACGACGTTTTCCCTTGCCCAGACGCGGGTCACCGGGCCCCCCTCTGGAGCCAGGCCTGGGGGTGGGGCTCGATGGCGAGCGCCTGGTGCAGTGTGAGTTGGGCGGTGGCCGGAGGAGGGACCTTGGCGGTCTGATCCTTGGCTACAGAAACTGGCTCTTGGGGCGTGGAATGTCACCTCTCTGAAGGGGAAGGAGCCTGAGCTAGTGCGCGAGGTTGAGAGGTTCCGGCTAGATATAGTCGGACTCACCTCGACGCACAGCCTGGACTCTCTACCACTATGGAGTTGCCCCCGGTGAGAGGCGCCGAGCAGGTGTGGGCATACTTATTGCCCCCCGACTTAGAGCCTGTGCGTTGGGGTTTACCCGGTGGACGAGAGGGTGGCCTCCCTCCGCCTTCGGGTGGGGAAGGGTCCTGACTGTTGTTTGTGCGTATGCGCGAACAGCAGTTTGGAGTATCCACCCTTTTGGAGTCTCTGGAGGGGGTGCTAGAGGGCATACCTTCTGGGGATTCCCTCGTTTTGCTGGGAGACTTCATTGCTCACATGGGTAATGACAGTGAGACCTGGAAGGGCGTGATTGGGAGGAATGGCCCCGATCTGAACCCGGCGGTGTTTTGTTATTGGACTTCTGTGCTCGCACGGATTGTCCATAACGAACACCATGTTCAAGCATAAGGGTGTTCATATGTGCACTTGGCACCAGGACACCCTAGGCCTCAGGTCGATGATCGACTTTGTGGTGTGTCGTGGACTTGCGGCCATATGTCTTGGACACTTTCGGGTGAAGAGAGGCGGAGCTGTCAACTGATCACCACCTGGTGGTGAGTTGGCCGATGGTGGGGAAGATGCGGTCAGACCTGGTAGGCCCAAGCGTGTTGTGAGGGTCTGCTGGGAGCGGCTGGCAGAGTCCCCTGTCAGAAGTAGCTTCAACTCCCACCTCGGCAGAACTTCAACCCGCCCCGAGGGAGGTGGGGACATTGAGTCGAATGGGCCATGTTCCGTGCCTCTATTGTTGAGGCGGCTGACGGAGCTGTGGCCGTAAGGTGGTGGTGCCTGTCGGCGGCAATCCCGAACCCGTTGGTGGACACGGCGGTGAGGGATGCCGTCAAGCTGAAGAAGAGTCCTATAGGACTTTTTGTCCTGTGGGTCTCTGGAGGCAGCTGATAGGTACCGGCAGGCCAAGCGGAAGCGGCCGGTTGTTGCTGAGGCAAAACTTCGGGCATGGGAGGAGTTTGGAGGCCATGGAGAGCGACTTTGGACGGCCGAGGAGATTCTGGTCCACCGTCCGGCGTCTCAGGAGGGAAGCAGTGCAGTGTCAACACCGTATATGGTGGGGATGGTGGCTGCTGACCTCGACTTCGGGGCGTTGTGGGTGGTGGGGGAGTACTTGAAGACCTCCTCAATCCCACTAACATGCCTTCCAATGAGGAAGCAGAGCCTGGGGACTCTGAGGTGGGCTCTCCCATCTCTGGGACTGAAGTCACCGAGGTGGTCAAAAACTCCTTGGTGGCAGGGCCCGGGGTGGATGAGATCGCCGGAGTTCCTTAAGGCTCTGGATGTTGTAGGACTGTCTTGGTTGACACGTCTCTGCAACATCGCATGGACATCGGGACAGTGCCTCTGGATTGGCAGACCGGGTGGTGGTCCCCTCTTTAAAAGGGGACGGAGGGTGTGTTCCAACTATAGAGGGATCACACTCCTCAGCCTCCCTGGAAAAGTCTATTCGGGGTTCTGGAGAGGAGGGTCCGTCGGATAGTGAACCTCGGATTCAGGAGGAACAGTGTGGTTTTAGTCCTGGTGCGGAACAGTGGACCAGCTCTTCACCCTTAGCAGGTCCTGGAGGGTGCATGGGAGTTTGCCCACCAGTCTACATGTGTTTTGTGGACTTGGAAAAGGCATCGACCGTGTCCCTCGGGGAATCCTGTGGGGTGCTCGGGAGTATGGGGTACGGACCCCTGATAAGAGCTGTTGGTCTCTGTACAACGGTGTCAGAGCTTGGTCCGCATTGCGGCAGTAAGTCGAGCCCGTTTCCAGTGAGAGTTGGACTCCGCCAGGGCTGCCCTTTGTCACCGATTCTGTTCATAACTTTTATGGACAGAATTTCTAAGCGCAGCCAGGGTGTTGAAGGGGTCGGTTTGGTGGACTCAGGATTGGGTCACTGCTTTTGCAGATGATGTTGTCCTGTTTGCTTCATCAGGCCGTGATCTTCAGCTCTCTCTGGATCGGTTCGCAGCTGAGTGTGAAGCGGCTGGGATGAGAATCAGCACCTCAAATCCGAGACATGGTCCTCAGCGGAAAGGGTGGAGTGCCCTCTCAGGGTTGGGGAGATCCTGCCCCAAGTGGAGGAGTTCAAGTATCTCGGGGTCTTGTTCACGAGTGAGGGAAGAATGGAGCGTGAGATGACAGGCAGATCGGTGCGGCATCCGCAGTGATGCGGGCTCTGCATCGGTCTGTCGTGGTGAAAAAAGAACTGAGCCGTAAGGCAAAGCTCTCAATTTACCAGTCGATCTACGTCCTACCCTCACCTATGGTCATGAGCTATGGGTAGTGACGAAAGAGCGAGATCGAATACAAGCGGCTGAAATGAGTTTCCTCGCAGGGTGTCTGGGCTTTCCCTTAAAGATAGGGTGAGAGCTCAGTCATCGGGAGGGCTCAGAGTAGAGCCGCTGCTCCTCCGCATCGAGAGGAGTCAGATGAGGTGGCTCGGGCATCTGATCAGGATGCCTCCTGGACGCCTCCCTGGTGAGGTGTTCGGCACGTCCAACGGGAGGAGGCCCGGGGAAGACCCAGGACACGCTGGAGGGACTATGTCTCCCGGCTGGCCTGGGAGCATGGGATTCTCCGGAAGAGCTGGAAGAAGTGGCGGGGAGAGGAAGTCTGGGCTTCTCTGCTTAAGCTACTACCCCTGCGACTCGACCCTGGATAAGCGGAAGAGGGGATGGATGGATGGATGGATAATATACATATACAAATAAACAAAAATATACGGTGAACGCAGAGTAGGCTAAGCACACGTGATGACGCGCATGGCGCGCCCTCACCTCTGTTACGGCTGCCTATTTGGCCAAAAATGATAATAATTGAACAATATGCCTGGTCCTGGAAAGAGATAAACAGTCCGGCGCCGAGAAACGAAAGAAAAAAAAAAAAAGCCCAAGATGAAGCCCATGCATCACTTTCAAGTACGTTCATCATCCTATGAAACTTTATTTTATTCTGTCGACGTTGATAATGTGTTTTAATGTCGGTAATAATTTCACGACTAACGCATTTTTCTTAATATGAATACCAGCAGATCAAAATAAACAAAATGACTTAAAATGCATTATATTAAAACAGAGGCAATTATGATTATTGATTAATAATGACCATATGGTGTCATTAAGTAGGTGTTTTTTTATGATTTTATTTTTACTTCCGTAATATTTGGGGGGCATAAAAGTAAATTTCTGCTTAGGGCACCCATTTGGCCAGCAGCGGCCCTGGTTGCTCACACCCCAAAGAGAGTATATATATATATAAATGTGTGTGTGTATATGTAGATATGTATGTATATACCGTATATGTTTATATATCTGTGTGTATGTATATGTATGTGTGTATATGATAGAGATATCTATATATCTATATATCTCTATATCTCTATATCTCTCTCTCTCTCTCTCTCTCTCTCTCTCTCTCTCTCTCTCTCTCTCTCTCTCTCTCTCTCTCTCTCTCTCTCTCTCTCTCTCTCTCTCTCTATATATATATATATATATATATATAAATATATATGTATAGATATGAGAACAACACTCGTATCAATGACAAAACAATTACATTAACAATCATGTTACGTTATTAATAAAATTTTTCCTTTTCTTTTTCATAACTTCTTTAGCACACTTCTCCTCCTCTGCGAAGCGCGGGTATTCTGCTAGTTCTTGAATAAAAGCATACTTGTTATACTTTTTATGAAAGTGCTTCTTGGATATTTGGGATTTACACATCCTACACTTCACGTCGAAGTTATGTTATTACTATAACAATATATTTTCTGTTTTAGCCGTATGATCAGCATTTGTTGCCTCTCATTTCCTCTGTCACTCTATATTTACACAGATCATTGTAGACACGGAACACACAAGAAATGTACTGTATGTATTTCATTACCTATAAAATTCCTTACTAACGTATTGCCAGATAAACATTTCAACACAGACTTCAACTGTGAAGATTTCAGCAGGGTGATAACTTCATCTGACTGAATGATGAGTGGGAGATGTAACAAGCTGTGTTCTGCTAAACCACAAACAAGACATTTGCAAAACAAATGCAGGCTATTAGCACAGTGATAAGAGCTGCAAGCGTCTTGGTGTATGTCAGGAAAATTTAAGGAGGTCAGGGACAACGGAAAAAAATCTTAAGCTTGAGGGTTTCTAGCGTTAACATGCACACTTAATTATGTGAACGTTAAGAAGAGAACACAAAATGTCTGCGGCATTGAAGCATACCAAAGCCTTTTGGACTGTAAACTGTACTCTTCTAAAATATTAAGATGAGGTATGAAAACAAGTTCATACAACACCAGTAATGTAATTAAACATCTCGGAAGTAAACAAGAATGAGAACAGCGAAATTGCCTCTGTCATTATGTAACATCAACCAGTGTTGCAGCAGTCTGTATCAAGGGCAGAAAAAAAAACAATCTCAAACTACAACCCTCGGGCAGTGAAAATAACGGAAGCCCTTGGTCAGTATATTGTTCTTGACCAGTGGTGGGCAATGCTGGTCCTGAAGAGCCGCAGTGGCTGCAGATTTTTGTTCTAACCCAGTTTCTTAATGAGAAGTCAATTGCTGCTGTTGAAGCAGTTATTGCTTAAGTGACATTTTGATGCTTCATTTTATTGGTCTCACTTGCTAAGGTTCCCCACCCTTAATTGCTTATTTCAATCTTAAACAGCTGCATTCACCGTTTTAATGGCTCCTTATTAGCAATAAGATGTAAATGACAAAGCAGTCAGCACTTTACCATCTAGCTTGTTTCGATTTACATCTCTGTGTGTTCATATCATACACTGTTTGATTTATTAAAAATACTTAACAGAAAATGTGACAGTCTGATAATGAACAGTTTTAGGCTTCAAATAATTTTGATGACCTTGGGGAAAAAAAAAAAATCTATGATATAAAGAACCTTACATTGCAGACTAAGAAGCCATAAAATAAGGTCTGAAAGTGGAAAGGATTGGTTAATAATTAAGCAATTGGGTTGGAATGAAAACCTGTACCCACTGTGGCTCTCCAGGACTGACCACTGCTCACCCCTGTTCTTGACGATTAAACTCTGTTGGATGTTCATTACTTTGGTTCCAACACTTTCAGGAGGCACTGAAATCCAGAGTACAACATTCCAAGTCGCACCTACATCACAGAGGTTGTCTTGTCAAGAATCCACAAGTTTGGAAAAAAACATGTCGGCAACTTAGTGCATGACCTAACAGCTGTCAGCTTCACCACTGACATTTGAAGCAGCACAATTTGTCTGTCCATCATCAGCATAACTGCACAGTGGATAGAAAAGCTCTTATGCAGGTTATGCTCCCTGCAAAGCAGTTTCGAGGCTCTCATATAGGCAAGCAATAGCAGATGCATTTCAGGAAATGCTTGTCACTTATGCCACTCCAAAAAGTCATGTGCAACAATGCCAAAAATATGATTAAGGCCATTGATGACGATACAGTCCCAAGCATTTCCCCGTGTTACTCATACACTCCAGCTAGCAATGGCTGAGGGAATTTTTGCACAGTAAAGTGTTGCAGATGCTGTGACAGTCGGGGATAAAATAGGATGGGCATTTTAAGCATTCTGACTTAGCTTATTTCCTGCAGAGAGGACATTCAGCTACATCTCAACCAGCCACTTAAGACACTGCAACAAGATATGCAGAATCGTTGGAACATCACAATTTACATGCTGGTGTCTCTTATTGAGCAGAAGCATGCCATTGGAACATGAGCCCACTGAACATGAGTTCCCTGACAGCTTCAGTCTTAAGTGGAATTTTACTGGAGAAGACAGGAATCATTTTAGTACCTTTCCTTTCGAGAGGCTGACTAGACAAGCGAGTTTGGATGCATTAGTCTCAGAGGTTATTCCTGGTGTTGCCCTATTAGTGATTGCTTGTGAAAAATGATAACAGGATCAAAATAATGAACAGCAGCTATGTAGAAGCGTTTTTATAACTTAGAGAAAAACCTGCTTTACTGTATCACCACTCTACACATTCCAAAATTATGGCTATGTGATGCATTAGTGAACGTGCCACTGTTTGTTTTTTCCACATACTGTATCTCTCTATTATATATATATATATATATATATATATATATATATATATATATATATATATATATATTATATTATATTATATTATATTATATTTATAAATCTTGGAAGGAAGGAGACGGGACGTGATTTTCTCAGAAAGACACTTGTATGAAAGAGATTTAACCACGCCTGGGGCCGGAAATAAAGGACAAAGAGTAAATGACAAAGTAGAACGTCATAAAGAATTCAAAAATGTTGACGCGGTACACATGCAGAGCCGGTTAGAGATAATGAAAGTATGAAAATTCCAAAGTCTCAAAAAAAAAATAGGAAAGATCGCATTTGCGCAAACAAGAAAATTACTACTCTGTGAAATAGCAGAACAGCGAAAAAGAGATTAATATATTGTTCGAATTTAAACTTTAAATCTGAGACTTGCAGATCGTCTAATTCATGTTGCCATCGAGATTTAAAAGATTCCAAAAATGTTGACACGGTATTTAGTCCCGTGAGACAGAGACTTTGAACATGAGATTCTTTCTTGTCACACCCTACTTACAACTATTTTCAAACAAGACCACAGTCATCTAACTTCAGTCGTGTGAATGCTTTTGTCAGACACAGTTCCTGTGCTCTCAGCGCTTAATAATGTGAATGCTTTTGGCAGACACACTTCCTGTACTCTCAGCTCTTATGAATTTTATCAGGACAAAAATTTTATACGTTCTAAATGACACGTCAACGACAAGGCGAAGAAGAAAGAGCATGGACAAACATCAGAGAAAGTCATTTTATTTATTAGAGAGAAAGAAACGATATTCATGCACAGGCAGTTAGTTATACGTTGCATTTTCACGATGCAAGTCCAAACACGGAATGAAAATTCAATGCGATCTTGAAGAAAAGGTAATTCTAAATATTGTTTTTACTAAAGTTTTAAAGTAAACGTGAAAATAATGCATATGTAACAAGTCCCATGAAAATAACAATCTCTTTAAATTATATATTCGGTAAACCAAACCCAGGTGTGGGTGAGCGAAGCGAGCAGGGGATAGAGCCCCCTAGTTTTTAAAAGAAAAAAAAAAACAAACCACATATCAAGGTGACTAACTTAAAATAAAGAAATTCACTATTTTAACCACAATATTTTTTCACATTATTTTAATGAAACTCCCAGTTGTCACTTTGTTTTAATCAATGAATTGAAAAGCTCAAGGGTCACTTAAATATATACACTAATTTTGTCTGAACATATTACAAGTAAATGTGTTTTTTAAAGATATGAAGAGTGTGCTTCTTTGTAATCATGGTATCCAATACATTTTTTTGATAGAATATGACAGAATATAATCTGTGCTGTGCTTCATCATTGCTTCATAATGTGAAGCATTACTGGGGTAAAGATTTGCTATTTACTGTAATGCTGCAAACAAGCACTAAACATGGAAATGTCCATGTTGGATTTATTGGTATTTGTGTCTGAATCAATATTGTTGATTGGTCTACATTCAAACTGATTTTACTGGGGCAATTCGTTTTTGCTTTAGCGATTGATTTTCAAAACTTTTCCTTACTATGATTGTCTAACTAAATTTGAAGAATTTATTATGAAATTACTTCTTCAGGGTGGTGAATTAAAAAACAAAATCCTTAAAAATGGTCAAAATTTCTTACAATAAATATGTAGCATTTCGGAGGAATCTAGCAATTATTTACATGAAATGTCTTTAATGTCTTTAGGTATCCAGCATTTTCTGTTTATTGATTGGACATAAACCTTGCATGCATATCATCAGAAAAAATGTTTCCTGTTATAGATATAAAAAGATTGATTCGTATCAAACATCAATATAGCCAATTAGGCCAAAGGGATAGTGTTGGCGGAGCTGCAGGAATTCTGTGACTTAGAGGCAGCTGGACATGATTATGCAGAATTGCGTGCGAAAAGTCCCTGAAAGGCACAATTGAGTAGCAGTTTGGATTGTATGTTTAATGAGATTGTAGATGAACATGCAGCACCATTAAGGAGCTGTGTTTCAGTAGCTTCTGCCATACACCGGGAAACATACCTGGGAGAGATTAAGGTTTCTCATTCAGACAACCTACTTAAGTACTGGTCAGTTAAAAGTGCAGTTCCCCACTTTGCCTCAGATGTCAAGGAAATTCCTTTCAGTCCCATGCAGAAGTGTAGAAATTAAGTGTCCCAGACCTATACAGTGTCAGGTGTTCCTCAATGACTTGTATACCTTTACATCACCGAGCTAGCGATCTTGAAAGAAAAATGGGATACCATTAAGAGAAATGTTCTTGTAATGTTTAGCCAAATTCCTGTGAACAATGTGTGGTACTATTACATCCGATATTAAAAGATCTGAAATAATGTTGGTTTGGAATATATATGTTAATTGTATGTGATTTTATTTTTTTCTGTGTTACTGGAGCCATGTTAAAAATGTTGTAATCTATGTAATGTACCCTACTTTGAATTATCTGTTCAATTTTTTAATTATTTTACTCCAGATTGTGAGTGTTATATTTGATGTTAACAGTAAAGTTGACAGGTGTTGGATTTAAACAAATACTATTTTTCAGTCTTCAGTCTCACTACAATGGTATTGGCAAATACTAAATAACAAGTAGTCAGTATTCATAATCCTTCTGTGAAAAACTGATGCAAGCCTACAAGAAACTATAGGCCAATAAGCTTAACATGCATCATAAGTAAATTAATGGAATTATTAAAGACAACAGGGGTTTTACTGAATAGCATGGGTTCGGAACAGAAAAAGAAAATGGAAATGTACAAAAGTACACAGAGTGGTGTATATGATATTTATATTAATTTCAGAAAGCACTTGATAAGGTCCCACACGAGACACAGGACATCAAACTAAAAGAAGTGGGAGTTCAGGGTGTAGTGCATAGATGGCTGCATAACTGGGTAAAACATAGGAAGCAGAGGGTTATGGTGCAAGGAACCTTATCAGAATTGAGTAATGTTAAGAGTGGTGTCACACAGGGGTCAGAGCTAGAGCAGCAAACGCATCTGGATGGTGTCTCCTCCATGTGAGACATGAAGTTGTTTGGTTTTTCACAGGTTTCTATTACGTATATCACATCAAGGTTGGAATCTGTAATGAATTCTCAGCACCAATGCTTTGCCATGAAGAGATCTTGGGTTTAACAATGCAATATTAGTTGATGAGTGTTCAATGTGCACAGATCCATTGCCAGTCGTTACTTTAGCATATTGAAAATTTGGCACACTAACAATGTTCATTGGCTGCCCGGCATTGACAACAACCAGACCAGCGATGTAAACATTTTGGGTGCAGCACAACCAATTTAACCAATCAACAATTTGTGTTAATTCATTTGACTTCATCATCTCTGTGCTAGGCTTGCCCATGTACTCATTTCTTCTTTTGATAACCCTTTGGGATGAAATTTTTCAATGAGGTTTGGACACAAGTCTTTTAAAGTTAGGAAAACATTAAAAAAAATGCGCAAGAGCTGAGAAAGCAGGAACTTTGTGTGACAAAGGCATTCACACGAATTAGAGGTGATTAGACCATGGGCCGTTAACCTGAAATGGTTGAGAGGACAGTGGGACTTGATTCTCTTATAATAGACGAGACTATTGCCAAGAGATTTTTTCCAAGTCCCACCCTCCTCTCAACCATTTTCAACCACGGTCCTCTTGCCTCTCATTCACGTGAATGCTTTTGTCAGACACAGTTCCTGTGCATTCAGCTCTTATAAAATTTTTACGTTTCCTTCACTTTAAGTTCCCAATAAAAGAAGAAGAAGAATTTGAAGAATTTCATCCCAAAGGGTTATCAACAGAAGAATTGAGAACACGGGCAATCCTAGCACAGAGTAACGATGACGTCAAACGAATCGTAGCTCGGTTACATGGCAAATTGTTTAAAATGAGTATCAATAGACTATGCTGAAACAGTTGGTGGTGATGTTGCAGATGATGAAAACATCAACTTACAATATCCTGTAGAATATCTACAACCGTTAACACTGTCTGATCTTGTACTGGCCGAATTACTATTGAAAGAAGGATGCATCGTAATGTTTTCATAAAATTTATGTCCGAGTGATGGGCTATGCAATATGAAAAGATTAGTTGTATTCAAAATTGGTCGAACAATTCTGACATTTAAAATTTTAACAGGCGACAACAAGAGTAATGTAGTACATCTTCCGTGGAGAACAACAACATTTATTTATATAGCACATTTTCATACAAATAATGTAGCTCAAAGTGCTTTACATGATGAAGAAACGATAAATAAAAGACAAAAGAAAGAATTAAAATAAGACAACAATAATTAACATAGAATAAGAGTAAGGTCCAATGGCCAGGGAAGACAGAAAAAACAAAACAACTCCAGACAGCTGGAAAGAAAAAAATAAAATCTGCAGGGGTTCCAGACCATTAGACCGCCCAGCCCTCTCTGGGCATTCTACCTAACAAATGAAACAGTCCTCTTTGTATTTAGGGTTCTCATGGAAGAACTTGATGATGACAGACACCAAAGGAGATCTTGATATGCCATTTGTATTAAAACGTTTACAGTTTTCTGTTAGAATAGCTTTTGCTATGACAATTAACAAATCACAGGGACAAACAATCGAAAAATTCAGTTTAATAGAAAGAAATGATATTCACTCACGAGCAGTTATTTGTTGCATTGTCTAAACATGAAATCTACATTCAATGCCATATTGACAAAAAGTTAATTAAAAAAATTGTTTTACAGTAAAATGAAAGTTTAAACAGTATTTTCGTGTTGATTTCACAGCCAAACATAACGAAAACGTATAACACAATGAATACCACTAACGCAACATGAAACAATTTTCTTTCAATTAATTACATTTTAATATTTAAATACACACACACATACACATATACAGATGACAAATTGTATACATGATTTGGAGAGTTACATAAGTAACAAGCTGTTTAAGTCTGCAGATGATGCCTAGAGAGGTGAATTGGCAGATAATCTAGAATCTGTTAACTCTAGACAGAGAAATTTGGACAGCATTAAATTTAATATACTGTGGAAACTCAGTTTGCCAGCATAACTCGTTCCGGAAACGTTCTTGTAATCCAAAGCACTCATATATCAAAGCAAATTTCCCCATAAGAACTAATGGAAATTCAGATAATTCGTTTCACAACCCACAAATATTTACATAAAAATGATTAATACAAAATATAAAGTAAAAATACATAAAACAAATTAACCTGTACTTTACCTATGAAAAGAATCGTGGCTGGTGTGAGGAAGACGAGAGAGGAGGAGAGTTATTGTTTAGGACGACTTTCACTTTAATTAACGGAATCACTGCTAACTCAGTGGAATCTTTTTCTTTTTTTTGCAACTTTAACACGGAAACCTATCCAATGACAGTTGCTTTTTGCCTTTTGAGTCACTACACTTGGACACAAAATTTAAAAAATGCTTTACGTACTGTAAGGTTTCTAAACTCTTTTGGGATCCCCCCCCCCACAAACAGGACAACACACGGCGTCCCGAAGCGACCGCAGCCTCCCAGCGTTGTAGCAGTTCGCCGTAAAAGTGAATCAGAAAAGATCGCGGTCAAGCTGTACCTGCCGTCGGAGCATTATAAATGCAAGCGCACAGTATTACTTAGCCACTAACCTGGTCACGACCCTGCCCGATTGCCGTGTCTCTGTATAGGAGAGCGGTAGATCCTGCTACAATAAATAACTGTGCTGTTCCCGTTTCACGCTGAATAAAGCTGGTTTTGCTAAAGTACTGAGACTCAGCCTCATGTTTTTGGTTGCATGACAGGGACTCGTACGTTAACACTAGAATTACCAGAGCCAACGAAAAAACTCGTAATTCCGGCCCACCTTAAATCCCTTCACACCTCTCCATCGGCCTCTTTTGTCTTCTAAATGTGTCGATATGCCCAAGCAGCCTTATAACATCCCCCCAATCGCCTCAGAACGGCCAAGAAGTTCTCCCAGTTCCTGCCTTGATTGATTATCTGGGAGTGCTCTACTCAGAAGTATAAGGGCTCAGAATTCTAAGGGGAAATAACTTGATGTGCGTTTTGTGTCTAAACAATCTATGTAAACAAATCGTTAAAACAAACTATTTTCATGTTTTAGTAATAAATGACAAAATGTACACATGAACTATATAATATGTAAAGGCTGATGGCCAAATATCAAATAAACAGTGCAGCGGTTAGAGCTGCCGACTTATAATCCAAAGGTCACAAGTTCAAAACCAGCTCTCCTGAAAATATACTATTTTGAGTAGTGAGTTGTTGTTATTGTTACTATTCTAAAATAAAAACATACATTTCATTTGTGTCTGTAATAGCCGGTATAAATTTATAGGACTTGTAAAAGTTACCTTTTGTTTCCAGTCTTATTTTCTCAGTCACAATCACGATACAACGTCCAATGCCTAACCCCCATTAACCCCCACTTTGACGTGGTTACTTTTTATCTAAAACTGGGAATAACTGTAGATGCGAGTGTTGTTTAGAGACAATGGAATTGGAAATTCTGATTTGGAGGGGTAAAAGCTGACACACAAACGCTGGTGAATCTGCCTTCTTCGTATCTCACCGTCACTTGAATTTTTTTTTATTCAGTTTTATTGAGTGTTCCTGCTCACACTGAATTAGTATGCACCTTATGGTCCATGATGTCAAATAACTCATTTTATGACCTGTATAGTACATTTCGGAAAACACTGTGGCACTGATGCAACATTATTTATATTATTCATATTCATTCGCCTGCCTTCTTGCACTTCTAATTACCTTTTTTTCCCCCCCAATCTTGCCAGCGTTCACATTTTGGTGCACAGTACTGTTTCTTTTGTATTCCAGGACATGCAGAGGAAAGAATGGTACAGAGAGGTCAGTTCCACGCTATCATCAGATTCAAATGTTAATAGTTCACACACAGTAGCAGGGACACCCAGAGTGCTTCCGGGGATACAGCCGGCACTTCTGCCACACAGGGTCGTGTCGGCAGGAGATTGCTGGGAAGCACCTGGAGCACATTCGGGTGTGGATAAAAAGGGGCTGCCTCCCTTCATTCGCGGCTGAAGTCGGGAAGAGAAGAAAATAAGGTCTGGAAGGAGACGTGGAGGCGGCCTGAAGAGTGAAGGCATTGTGTGGTGCTGGCCAGGACTTTGGGGACTCTAGGGGTTTGTGAGCACTGAACTGTGTAAACATGTGTTGGGTGACAACCTGATGTCTGCATGTCTGTGTCCGAGTCATAGTTCACAAGGTATACTATCAAACCTGCCAATGGGTCTTCAAATCCCACAGATTTACATCCTACATGTAACACTTTACATTTAAATGCATTCAATTTTAACTACTACAAATAGGCTACATCTGTATGTTATCCAAGAAGCCATCTAAAATTTAACCAGCTTATAGATTTTACTCTTGTCCAGATCAATTATGAACATTAAATACAGCAGTGGTCTCAGCAACTGATTCCTAATGAACAACACTTAACTTCAAGCAATTCTGAAAAAAAATTGCCAAAATATAACTCTCTGCTTCCAGTGTTTGAGTCAATTTTGTATCTACTAAGAAACCATGCACATAAGCTGGCTTCCCTTTCTCAGAAAGACAATGGAAAACAAATTTATTTCTTTTTTAATAAAAATAATTTTTAAAGAACCTTTATCAAACTCGTCAACACATTTTAGTTAGTTCAGTCAACAAGCTGCCTTAAACACAGACTGCGTCTTGGTAGACTGCTGACTTGAGACATATTCCAGGGAGTTCTACAAGTTCTGAAGTAGTCACCTACATCATAAAACTAGCCAGTCAAGGGCTGTAGTTGGTCCCCATGGGTTGCTTATACACAATTGCAAATCGAAATCGACTAGATATTCGGTTCATTGCAAAATCATTTTAAATTTTTGTACTTCTACTTGTCCAACTGTTCCAAGCTAACAATAGCAAGGCCACCATAATATATTTTATATATATATATATATTATATATATATATATTATATTATATTATCAATAAACACTTGTTTTTATCATAGCTTAATGTTAATAAAGCACAGTGACTACCTTATGGAACTTGCAAAACTCTAGCGGCTTTTCTGCATTCTCATTCCTACTGTCAAATCCAAAAAGACCAGAAATACCTTTGACCCTTCCATTTCTTTGTCATGAAAATATCATGGAAACTCATAATTATAAACTTTAAAAGAAATTTTTTTAGGAAGAGTGATGTCTCTGTGGAGAACGACATGTGCTGGCATCTGGAAGGTTATCAGTTCAAATCACTCCACAAGGGCCCTTGAAAAGGCCCTTAATCTGAAAAACACTGCTCGAGAGGCGCAGTACAATGGTTGACCCTGTACTCAGACCACCCAAAGTTAAAGGAATAACAAAGTGTACCAAATGAAACAAAAAAAATATTCAATAAATTTAAATATTTAGGATAAACATTTACTTGTAATATTTTAACTTTCCTATTATACTGTACTACTGTTATATTGTATGAAGGATTACTTGGGTTCTGTTCTGTGTATTGTATTTACCCCCTTTATGACACCCACTGCACGTCCAACCTACCTGAAAAGGGGTCTATCTGAACTGCCTTTCCCAAGGTTTCAAGGTTTTCCAAGGTTTTTTTTTTTGGGAGGTTTTTCCTTATTTTTTTTGAGAGTCAAGGATGGCCTATAGCCTATAGGGTGGAACTGACCTCTCAGTACTATTCCTTTCACTGCATATCCTGGAGTACAAAAGAAACACCACCATGCACCAAAATGTGGAGATTGGGGGAAAAAAAAAAAAACCTGAATAAAAAAAAAATTAAAAAAAAAATTCAAGTGACAATGAGATACGAATAAGGCAGATTCACCAGCGTTTGTATGTCAGCTTTTATCCCTCCAGATCAGAGAATGTCCAGTTCCATTGCCTCAAAACACCGCTCACATCTACAGTTATTCCCAGTTTCAGATAAAAACTAACTGTGTCAGATCTGGGGCGGAAGGGTGGGTGTCGTGACTGAGATAAGTGTTAAAAAAAATAAATAAGAAGCTAACTTTTACAAGTACTATAAATTTACACCAGCTGTTACAGACACAAATGTATGTTTTTATTGTGAAACTAGCCAACCCGCGGCGTACCATACGCCGCATAATCAGGCCGGTTTTTTAATAATTTTTAAGCACAGGTAGAAAATGTAACATTTGCAAAAATCGGTAATGTAATAAATCAGCAAGAAAAGCAACATTGTAACAATGCACGGAACGAACCAACACACAATCGTCCGTGCGGCGTACCGAGGTGGGTGTGTACAAAGTGCAGGAGCATCTAAAAAGACTCATGTCTGTCGCGGATGCAAATTGCTGTATGTAGCATGTACAACACTTTGCTATGCTGCACGCGGTCGTGCGTCGTCGTAACCGAAAACTCGTTTTTTAAAGACTGCTCACTTCATTGTGTTTTAACCTCAGTTGTAAAGAAATGTTTTAATGATCCCATGGGATACCCTCGCAAACAGTTTTACATGCTGCATATGGCGATTCACCTCCGAGAAACATGCCTCTATTAACAGTCAGCGTGTGGGAGGGTGTGTACAAAGGGTAGGGGCGAAAACAGTGAGGCGTCGAGTCGCGCAGTGACAATTCCACGGTTTGCAGCCTGAATGGGGTTCAACGGCTTACCCACGCCTAGACACACGCTCAATCTCATGCATAATTATTTATTGAATGGTAAACACTTCTGGAAAGACACGGTTGTCTAAAACAGGTTAGTGTGAGAATACAACATTAAGTGAATGAAAAGGTGGAACTCTGGAGAGAGCAAAATACAACACAATAGTGAACCCGCGGCATAACAAACGCCGCATAATTATTTATTGATGGTTGAACACTTCTGGAAAGACACAGGGACACCCTGCAAACTGTTCTACGCCGCATACAGCGAATCACATCCGCGACATGATTTTTCCTAGTTGGTCCTGTCGCGTCCACCCTCGTACTCGAACCATACACACTGCCTGCTTATGTGCCCGGTCGGAAGCCGCGTCCAGCCTCGTTCTCGACGCATACACACCGCCTGGTAGGGTTGCCACCCATCCTTTAAAATCCGGAATCGTCCCGTATTTGAGAATGAAATTGCGCGTCCCGTTTTAAATCAATACGGGACGGGTTTTGTCTCGTATTTTATTTATCATTTTTTTAAAGCAGCGTCTCATGCAAATCATCCCACACGCATTTTATGAAGATGCCTCCTTTCCTACTTTTGATTGGGCAATACTTGATGTCATCGTTAGTTTGATTGGTCTTTTTAACTGTCCAGTGAGGAGGGCGGGTCTTTTAAGTAGAGTCTGCAAACTGTTGGCAGAGAGTAATATTAAAAATGGCAGATGCGTCTCCAGGTAACCCCCAGCGTCTTAAAGGTTCAGAGCTTAAGCATAGCGGCTGCAAAATACCAGAGATTGGGTAGAAACAAATACTTGGCTGCAGAGTGTTAAGCGGAAATTGTTATCAAACCAACTGCACAATTTGTGGGAGAGCGTTCTGTAGGGTTGACACCAGTCCTTTAAAATACGGAATCGTCCCGTATTTGAGAATTAAATTGCGCGTCCCTTATTTTTTTTTATTAAAAGTGGTAACCCTACCGCCTGGTCATGTGTCCGCTCGCAAGAGAAACTCACGGAGAGCCGCCCACCAGCTGCCTCTGTGTGTGCCTCTTTCTGTCTCTGGCGCGGCTTTCTTTTGCTCTGCCTCTGTGTGAACCGGTCAGGCACAGAGAAGGTCAGCTGCTGACAGAGCGTCTCGACTGTTGTAGGGCCTGCATTGGTGAAGCAGGTGAGACGGTAATGAAACAGAGGCACAGGGCTTATTGGTTTTTAAAGACTGATTCCTTCATTGTGCTTTAACCTCAGTTTTAAAGGATTGTTTTAAGGATCCCATGGGATACCCTCAAAAGTTTCACGCGCTGCATATGGCGATTCACCTCCGAGAAACATGCCTCTATGAACAGTCAAGCGTAGCTCGGAGGTACATGACATTAACCTGACCAGCACTGCATGTGGCCTCTCGACAGGCGAACATAAATGGCGCCATTTTTCTGTGTCGATGCGCGTCGAGTTGGTGGGCGTGACCCTGCGAGTTAATGCGTCATATCCAATGGTCTTGAGTTGGTGGGCGTGGCTCCTTCCTGTGTGCGACATAGGTGTCTCACTTGTCGGCGGATTAGTGAATCCACGCCCCTTCCGGCGTGCTTTTCATGGTTGTCTTGCCTTAGTGAATTATATATATATATATCTATACTAATAAAAGGCAAAGCCTTCACTCACACACTCACTCACTGACTCGCTCACTCACTGACTCGCTCACTAATTCTCCAACTTCCCGTGTGGGTGGAAGGCTGAAATTTGGCAGGTTCATTCTTTACAGCTTCCTTACAAAAGTTGGGCAGGTTTTATATCGAAATTCTACGCGTAATGGTCATAACTGGAAGCAGTTTTCTCCATTTACTGTAATGGAGATGAGCTTCAACGCCGTGGGGGAGTTTAGTGTGACATCATCACGCCTCCCCGTAATCCGCAGTACATAGAAAACCAGGAAGACCTCAAAAGCGAAGAAAACATGCATTATATAATTGAGAAGGCAGCGAAACAATAAGAAGCGAGCGAGTGACATATACAACCATATTCATGAGTTCTGCTACTTCGGAAACAAAGCACGATGTAAACCTACACTTTAAATTAAGTTCATAGACAGGCTGCCGCTGGCGTTTGTAATTTAGTGCCTGCCCATATAAGGCCGTCCGTCAGCGGCAATCCAATAGCAAACTGCCACGGGTAAATATTCACGGGTGAAGGACTGTGCTTATGGAGAGGAAGATGAGATGGTCAGGGTGGTGTTTGACACAAACTCAGCGAAACTGCGAGAGAAAGTTTTAAGTGCCAGGACTAAGGTAACATTAAATACAGCCATGGACATAGCAGGAGATGGCACCAGCACAGCTGGGAACCTTCGATGAACTGACGCAGTGCACAGATAAAAGGCAACAGTTCCAAAAGCTGAACAAAACCGAATTACACAATTGAAAAGGGAGCAAAAATATGAGGCGTCTCATACATACAAGCATATTCATAAATCCAACTACTGCGGAAACAAAGCACACATTGGAAAAAGTCAATGTCCGCTAAAGGAAGACAGTGTAAAAAACCGTGCATGCAGTGTGTCAGGTCTCAGATAAAGAAGAAGAAGAGCTGTTTATTGATGCAGTAAGAAGCGAATCGATGAATGAAACCTGTCATCTTTACAACGATTGACAAACACGGAATGTAACTTGAAAACAACACATCCTACAAATACGAACCTGATTGAAAGAAATAATGATAATCAAATCCTTGATGACAGCAACACTCAGTAACACTCACAAAATAAATACTGTATATTGACAGTCATGTTACGTTATTTTTAAAATGTTCCCTTTTCTTTTCTAACTTTTTAACACACTACTTCTCCGCTGCGATACGCGGGTATATATATATATGTATATATATATATATATCCCGATCTACATACTCGAATAATGGATACTTTATTGCCATCAATGATTGTTTTGGTAAAGCCATACTCAGTGTATTCATTAGATGAGCGGTAAAAAGTAAGGCGAGGGAGGATGACTTATTGAGGCATGCAGGCTGTAGTCTTGGCGTCAACTCTATCTGAATTGCGCGATCACATTTGAAAAAATATATCTTTTCAAGTTCTATTTAGTCCATATGTGTCAAACTCAAGGGCTGCGGGCACATCCGCCCGGCGTGTAATTATATCCGGCCCCGAGATCATTTTATATACTGTATTATTGTTATTAAAGCCGGGTATATGAAGCGCTGGTAACACAATAAACTACAGATCCCATAATGCAGCGCTTCAGCTGCCTTGCCGAACACTTACCGCGTTAATCAAGTCTACCTTATGATGCTGCAAGTTATTGCGAAGCTAGCTCACACGATGCTGAAGAGAAAAGTTGATTCTGAAAATAGAGCCTTTAAAAACCGATGGGAGGCTGAGTATATGTTTACTGAACCCGTGTGTCTCATTTGTGGAGCTAATGTGGCTGTAATTACAGAATTTAATCTAAGACGGCACTATAAAAAAAACATCAAGGTAACCTGAAAGACATGAATGCAATGCAGAAGATACAGAAAGCAGAAGAATTAAATAAGAATCTGACACTTCAGCGGACGTTTTACCCGTGCACAATCACAAAGTGATTTCAATTGAAGCTGCTTTTATGGGAGACACAACCACTTGCCCCACTTTCCCTGTTACCAAGTAATGTTAAACCAAGTCGTCACTACGGTGTTCCCAAATCGCACTTTGCTGATAAACTGGCGCACTGAGTTTGCCGGCGCTTTGGTGACTTTGAAGAACAAAAAAAGTCCGTCTACATGCGGCTCGAACCTTGTGCATGTTTGGTAGCACAGATCTGTGTGAGAAGCTCTTCTCAGTGATAAAGACTAACAAAACAGCACACAGGAGTCGCCTCACTGATGAGCACCTGCAGTCCATCCTGAGAATCTCCACAACACAGAACCTCACACCAAACAGAAACAAACTTGTGGCCAAAAAAAGATGCCAGGCGTCCAGCTCTAAAATGACATATGAGCAAAGACAACTGAATGATTTGATTTGTTATTGCTGAAAGGAACACATTTCATTTATATTTCCAGGTTTTGTTATGCAGCATGTTCATATTTGAATTTGTATAATTTTGACAGGATATATTTTTATGGAGAGCAAAATCTTTTGGGATATTTAAAATCTAAGTTTATTTTTTATAAAATATAAAATTACATAAAAGAGTAAAGAAATTTGAATGTTTGTTCTTTTAATGTTTACTTTATTTCTAACTTGTATAATTTAGACAGGATATATTTTTATGGAGAGCAAAATATTATAAGTTGTTTAAGGTTTGAGTTGATTTATTCAGGAATAATATTCCTGTCTGTTTTTACCATTCCTACCAAAGATATTTCTGTCGACTAAATAAAAATTTAAATAGAACTTGAACAAATACGATAGTTCATAATATCCACGCAGACTTGCACGTAAGAGCGGATGTCATCCGTTTTAACAAGCAGCGTATTGCACTGATACGAAATAGCTGTGTGTGTATATATGTAGATATGTATGTATATGTATATATATGTTTATATATGTGTGTGTGTATATATATATATGTATTTGTGTGTATATATGTGTGTGTATGTATGTATGTATATATATGTAGATATATATGTATGTATATATGTGTGTGTGTAAATATATATATATATATATATATATATATATATATATATATATATATATATATATATATATATATATATATATGACAGCAACACTCATCACTCACAACAGTGACAAAACAATTACATTGACAATCATGTTACGTTGTTTTCAAAATGTTTCCTTTTCTTTTCATTGCTTCTTTAACACACTACTTCTCATTATCTTGCTAGTATTGGTATTTTACTAGTATATATATATATATATATATATATATATATATATATATATATATATATATATATATATATATATATATATATATATATATATATATTAACAATTAGAGCAGCTTACTATTCAAAACGTGAATTTTAGAGGAAGTCGGTTTTGAAATAGCAGCCTCTGGGCTATCAATCAGCAGTTCTTACCACTGCACCACAGAAGCTGTCGTACTACACTTGTACCTTTTATGAAAGTTTTTATTTGATATTTGGCCATCAGCCTTCACACATTATACAGGTCATGTCTACATTTTGTCATTTTTTACTAAAACATGAAAAACGTTTCCATTTTAAAGATGTGTTTACATAGATTGGTGTAGACATGGAACACACATGAAATTATTTCCCCTATACAACTCTAGGTAGCTCACTCCCAGATAAAAGCCCACACTTATTTTACGAGTGATGTATAAGAAACTTATTTTTTTTCTTTTTAGTACACTTTTTAACTTAATATAAGCATGGTTTTAATAAAATATTTTTATATATATATATTATCTTCAACTTTTTAGTCTCGGGTTTGTTTTAGTATAATTTTGTAATCAATATTTTAACACTTCCTTTAATATTTCTATCCATTACTAGCACCATCTATTGGTGAAATTTAACTATTCTTCATATAAAAATTTCATTTCTTAATTAACATGGATTAATTGATCAATTAGTGAAACTGATTATTGATTCATGGATTGTCATCAGAAGTGAGTAAGAGTGCAAAATTTCAAGTCAATATTTTGGACAATAGGAAGTGGGTTAAATATCAGTTACAAGATTTGTACCAGATAACAAACAGGTGAAGTTAAAATAAGCGTGGTAATAAACAATGCAATTACAAATACACAGATATTACTTATTCATTTGTCATTTCATTACATGTCATTGTTTCACTTCAAGAGTATTCACATATCCAGTTGCATGTGTGATGTGTTCTTTAGTTAATCAGATGACTGGCACTGCATGGGGTCAACAAGAGAGGTGTATGGTGGATTGTAGCCAGGTTCACTCGTATGGAGTCATTTAAATGTTCATCTGTCAGGCTTGTTCTGAACTTTGATTTCATGACATTCATGTCAAAAAAGGCAGACTCACAGAGGTATGTAAACCCAAACAAAGCAGACATTTTCACAGCTGCTTGGTGTGAATTCTCTCTACTAAGCTCCAGAAATGCTGAGAATGCTGTTGAGGCTTTAACTGCACATTATTTTGAAGGTTTATATAATATATAAAATCCAATGTTTGTCTGTCCGCTTGTCATGAGAGAACTACTTAACGAATTTAGATTTTTTTTGTTTTGTTTTTTTGTTTTTTTCCCTATAATTTGCTTGAACATTCCAGTTGATTTTGTGACTTCTCATTTCTCTAAGTATCATAGTTCGCTTGCAGTACCAAATTATTTGCGCGAATCCAAAATCCACGCAACTGGCTGGTTGCTGCTTTGGAATCAGATTTTGGATTGCGATATGATTTTTTGGAAAGATCAGCCACCCCTAATTTGACTAATCAAGTTTTCAAATTTATGTAGGATTTATTAAGGTGAACAACATGTTGGAGACCCCTGGTTTAAACAATTTTGAAGGGTAGAGGCTAAAAGGAATTAACCACCTGCTAGGAGGCAGCAACCTAGCATTAGTCAGGAAGATACAATAACAATAAAGTGTCAATAGTGGAATGACACGTGGAAAGTGGATGGCTATCAGAGGCAACAATTAGCAGAAACTATCCAGATAAAGGAGAAATTATTGGGAAAGTAGGTTTACAGGGGCCTCTGACATACCCTGAAGAACCCTCAGAATAAACCACGGTGAAGCACTACCAAAGAAACCAATTTGGAAAAGCGGAGTTCAGAGAACAAGGTATATTGTGAAGCATCTCACAAACCTATACAGTTTTTCTGTTATTGGGGCAAAGGGAAAACTGAAATTTAGAAAGGAGTAAAATGGGGAGAACATTAAGATAAGTGTAAATCCAGTAATTTAATACATCTCTCAGAATGTGACCACATGAATGCGAGCGGCTTATTAAACCAGGGAAATTGACTTGTGTGATACAAAAGATGAACATGAAAGTGGACATTACAGGAATAGCAGAAATACAATGGAAAAATGAGAATTTTTAACATCAATTCAAAAATCATATTGTAAAGTATTCCTCATTGCTAATCTGTACACGTAAAATTGGTATTGAGTAAGCCTTCTTTGCTTGGTGGTTCTTTTATCAGGAACATGTTGTAAATCTTTGTGCCAGCCAATGTCTCCGTAAGGGAATAAATGTGGGTAAACCATAGGATCGCAATTCATATTGAGCGTGGAAATCTGTTTACAGGAGTTGCCTATAGGATAGATGCAAATGTCCCTTTCGGCAAGCATTTCGCCATCCAATATCGGTGTGATATGTCGGGGCACTGTATCGTCGTAAATCCTGCTTAAGGGTTTCCTTGAAAACCATTTGTATAGATGCGATTTCATGCATGCGTTTGTATGATTAAGTGAAGGGTTTGATGGTTCCCGATTAGGGAATCTGGCTGGATAAGTACATTTTCACTGCATGCAGAATTTGCTTTATTTTGTACCCGTACTTTAGTAGCTTGCACGGTGTCAAAAACATACAACTGTCCATATCCAGGAGAGGTAGAAGTATTAGCGTATAGTGAAGAGATTTGGTGATAAATTTGTTTTATTTTAAAACAGTATGGTCTGTGCACCCATGGAAGCAAACACTAGAGAAGAGTTGTATTCTCGAATGTGTTCACGATAATTTTTAGCTTGTGACGTTTGCTGTGTAAGAAGCTTTTGTAAAGATACAGGTGGCTCCCGCAAAGGTCGTAAAGCTACTTTACCATTGTGGCAGCACCTCGAGTACTTGTTGGATGTATTACGCTCAGCAGGCCAGTATAGTGCACGACATGGAAGGCGACGAATAGGAATCGAGAAATGTCGTGTCGGCTGCGTGCGGGTGGGACCGGTTTTGAAGTGGAAGCAGGACAAACCAGGAGATATAAGAGAGACAGATATATATATATATATATATATATATATATATATATATATATATATATATATATATATATATATATATATATATATATATATATATCATTTTTAATGTAGTTAGATCATTTCGACCTGTTCATTTTAAAATTAACTCACAAGCCGAAAAAGTGTGGGCACCCCTGATCTAGTTAGTTGCGGTAATAAGAGCGTAGAAAGCACAACGTGTTCAGTGTGCGGTCACCAAGGTAAGAGCGCACCTTCGTGCAGAGTGTGCCAGCCACTGAGAAAGCACACTGTGCCTCCACTGAAGTAGGCGGCACAGTCATCAGATACTGATACACTTGTTCTAAACAACGCCCGCGCTTGCTGTTGCTCTGAAACACCACCATTTCAGCTTTTACTGATGCATCCAGTTTCTTGTCATCATTCTGTTATGGCAAGTTTCTTGGCACAGATAATGTGGATACAACAGACTGAAGCATTGCAATTTCAAGTTGCTGTTCAAAGCTGCTGTCTGACAGACGTCAATGAAGTCTGCCCCGTCCCGGCATTCGCCGGTCTTAGTCGGAGCCAGGGGACCGACTGCTGCTGGTCTTTTGTCGATTGAATTAAATCGGCAACACTCTACACCATAGGCCAAAAAACCATGCAACTTAATTATTTTCAACTATAACTCGGTTATTTCTTGATCGATTTTTACACTTTTTCATGCTATATATGCGGTTTCCCGTGGTAAGGGTAGGGATGGAATGTTTTTCTCTTTTTTTCTTTATTTCACTTAAATGGTATCCAATCTCAAATTGGCTATAAGCATTTAAAATGTTTTATTATACACATTCCTACTCCCTGTAACTCTGCCATGGATGGTCCCAAGACTAGCTGTGAAAAGAAAAGGGTTGGGCGCAGGGCCACCACCCTTGCGCTGTAAAAATCCACTGCTACAGAAACAGCAAGAACAAACCCTCAAGATCAGAGTCAGCACTAAAGCAGCAATCATTCAATGATGGTGTTGGAATAAAACTTAACTGAGCATCCAACACTTAATGTGGTCTGCAGTCTTGGGCGCCAAGACCATAATCCAAATTGGAGTATCGAAAATTGTATCAATGTGGAAAGCTAGCACGGGTATTGCAGGAAATGGATAATTATCGAATAGATATCTTGGGCATCAGTGAGTTAGAGCATTAGCAAATAGTAGCAGTCAGACCTGCTTGACGTACAGGCGCAACAAGGAGGGTACATTGGGTCGGACCACTATCTCTTGAGAAAGAGTCTAAAACTCAGACTTAACACTAGAATTACCAGAGCCTACGAAAAAACTCGTAAATCCGTCCCACCTTAAATCGCTTCTTAATCTTCTAATTGTTCACAGCTCTCCAACAGCGTCTTTTGTCATCTAAATGTGCTGATAAAAATCAGGCTGTAAGCAGCCGGCTATTCCATCCCCCCCACCGACTTAGAACATTCACAAACTTTTCCCAGCTCATGCCTGGATTGATTTTCTGGGAGTGAAGTGGAGTTTTAGAGTGGAAATAATAGATCGTAATATAATAATAGATAATAATAAAAAAAAATAATAATAGATCATATATATATATGTAAATATATATATATATATATATATATATATATATATATATATATATATATATATATATATGTATATATATGTGTATATGTGTATATATATAATATAAACACTAATAAAAGGCAAAGCCCTCACTGACTCACTGACTCATCACTAATTCTCCAACTTCCCGTGTAGGTAGAAGGCTGAAATTTGGCAGGCTCATTCCTTACAGCTTACTATCAAAAGCTGGGCAGGTTTCATTTTGAAATTCTACGTGTAATGGTCATAACTGGAACCTATTTTTTTGTCCATATACTATAATAGACTTCTGCTCGATGCCCGTGGGAGGCTGACCTACCCACATAAGGCCGTTGGTCAGCGGCAATCCAATAGAAACACTGCCGCTAAATATTCACGGGTGAAGGACTGTGCTTATGCAGAGGAAGATGAGATGGTCAGGGTGGTGTTTGGCACAAACTCAGCGAAACTGCGAGAGAAACCTTTAATGCCGGGTCTTAGCTAACATTAAATACAGCCGTGGACATCGCACGAGATGGCACCAGCACAGCTGTGAACCCGATGCATGTACACGGCGGCTCACATGAAATGATGCAGTGCACAGACAAAAAGCAACAATTCCAAAGAGTGCTGAACAAAAACCGAATTACACAATTGAGAAGGCAGCAAAAAAATATGAAGCGTGTGATACATACAAGCATATTCATAAGTGCAGCTACTGCGGAAACAAAGCACACGGTGGAAAAAGTCAATGTCCCGCTAAAGGAAGACAGTGTAAAAAAAACCCGTGCATGTAGTGTGTCACGTCTCAGATAAAGAAGACGACGAGCTGTTTATTGATACAGTAAGAAACGAATCGATGAATGAAACGTGTTATCTTTACAACGTTTGACAAACAAGGAATGTAACTTGAACACAACACATCCTACAAATACGAACCTGATTGAAAGAAATAATGATAATCAAATCCTTGATGACAGCAACACTCATAAGATTCATAAAACAATTACTGTATATTGACAATCATGTTACGTTATTTTTAAAATGTTCCCTTTTCTTTTTCATAACTTCTTTAACACACTACTTCTCCGCTGGCTAAGGTTACTCAGAGTTTAAAGGTGAAGCTGGTCAAATTACCTTTTATGTTTCTGCCTTATTTTTTTAAGAAAAAAAACTGCACTTTATGTTGAAATTGTTGTTATTATTATTTAAAGACAATACCATTCTGAAAATGTACTTAAAGTACTTAAAATACCACTTTATTTTTAAGTCTGCCCAATTTTAGCCAGGGATGATATTTTTGTTTTTGTTTTGAAATGAAATGCAGGTTAAAAGCATTTTTTTTTTCCAGAAATTAAAAGAGCTTCACTTTACAATATTCACGTCCATGTCTATTATTTGATTCTGTCGCCCACTAAAACCCTTTTAAATTAAAAAAAAAACATTTGCGATTTGGGGCAAATTTTCATGTGTGATTACATACGATTAATCAAGATTAATTATTACACAGCCTCTAATTAATTAGATTATTTTTTTTAAAAGAGTCCCACCCCTAATATATATATGTAGATATATTTACACTCACCTAAAGGATTATTTGGAACACCTGTTCAATTTCTCATTAATGCAATTATCTAATCAACCAATCACATGACAGTTGCTTCAATGCATTTAGGGGTGTGGTCCTGGTCAAGACAATCTCCTGAACTCCAAACTGAATGTCAGAATGGGAAAGAAAGGTGATTTAAGCAATTTTGAGCATGGCATGGTTGTTGGTGCCAGACGGGCCAGTCTGAGTATTTCACAATCTGCTCAGTTACTGGGATTTTCACGCACAACCATTTCTAGGGTTTACAAAGAATGGTGTGAAAAGGGAAAAACATTCAGTATGCGGCAGTCCTGTGGGCGAAAATGCCTTGTTGATGCTAGAGGTCAGAGGAGAATGGGCCGACTGATTCCGTTGATAGAAGAGCAACTTTGACTGAAATAACCACTCGTTACAACCGAGGTATGCAGCAAAGCATTTGTGAAGCCATAACACGCACAAACTTGAGGCGGATGGGCTACAACAGCAGAAGACCCCACCGGGTACCACTCATCTCCACTACAAATAGGAAAAAGAGGCTACAATTTGCACGAGCTCACCAAAATTGGACAGTTGAAGACTGGAAAAATGTTGCCTGGTCTGATGAGTCTCGATTTCTGTTGAGACATTCAAATGGTAGAGTCAGAATTTGGCGTAAACAGAATGCTAACATGGAACCATCATGCCTTGTTACCACTGGGCAGGCTGGTGGTGGTGGTTTAATGGTGTGGGGGATGTTTTCTTGGCACACTTTAGGCCCCTTAGTGCCAATTGGGTATCATTTAAATGCCACGGGCTACCTGAGCATTGTTTCTGACCATGTCCATCCCTTCATGATCACCATGTACCCATCCTCTGATGGCTACTTCCAGCAGGATAATGCACCATGTCACAAAGCTCGAATCATTTCAAATTGGTTTCTTGAACATGACAATGAGTTCACTGTACTAAAATGGCCCCCACAGTCATCAGATCTCAACCCAATAGAGCATCTTTGGGATGTGGTGGAACGGGAGCTTCGTGCCCTGGATGTGCATCCCACAAATCTCCATCAACTGCAAGATGCTATCCTATCAATATGGGCCAACATTTCTAAAGAATGCTTTCAGCACCTTGTTGAATCAATGCCACGTAGAATTAAGGCAGTTCTGAAGGCGAAAGGGGGTCAAACACCGTATTAGTATGGTGTTCCTAATAATCCCTTAGGTGAGTGTATATGTAGATTTGTGTATATATATATATAAACTGTATATACAGTGGTGTGAAAAACTATTTGCCCCCTTCCTGATTTCTTATTCTTTTGCATGTTTGTCACACAAAATGTTTCTGATCATCAAACACATTTAACCATTAGTCAAATATAACACAAGTAAACACAAAACGCAGTTTTAAATGATGGTTTTTATTATTTAGGGAGAAAAAAAATCCAAACCTACATGGCCCTGTGTGAAAAAGTAATTGCCCCCTTGTTAAAAAAATAACCTAACTGTGGTGTATCACACCTGAGTTCAATTTCGTAGCCACCCCAGGCCTGATTACTGCCACACCTGTTTCAATCAAGAAATCACTTAAATAGGAGCTGCCTGACACAGAGAAGTAGACCAAAAGCACCTCAAAAGCTAGACATCATGCCAAGATCCAAAGAAATTCAGGAACAAATGAGAACAGAAGTAATTGAAATCTATCAGTCTGGTAAAGGTTATAAAGCCATTTCTAAAGCTTTGGGACTCCAGCGAACCACAGTGAGAGCCATTATCCACAAATGGCAAAAACATGGAACAGTGGTGAACCTTCCCAAGAGTGGCTGGCCAACCAAAATTACCCCAAGAGTGCAGAGACGACTCATCCGAGAGGTCACAAAAGACTCCAGGACAACGTCTAAAGAACTGCAGGCCTCACTTGCCTCAATTAAGGTCAGTGTTCACGACTCCACCATAAGAAAGAGACTGGGCAAAAACGGCCTGCATGGCAGATTTCAAGACGCAAACCACTGTTAAGCAAAAGAACATTAGGGCTTGTCTCAATTTTGCTAAGAAACATCTCAATGATTGCCAAGACTCTTGGGAAAATACCTTGTGGACTGATGAGACAAAAGTTGAACTTTTGGAAGGCAAATGTCCTGTTACATCTGGCGTAAAAGGAACACAGCATTTCAGAAAAGAACATCATACCAACAGTAAAATATGGTGGTGGTAGTGTGATGGTCTGGGGTTGTTTTGCTGCTTCAGGACCTGGAAGGCTTGCTGTGATAGATGGAACCATGAATTCTACTGTCTACCAAAAAGTCCTGAAGGAGAATGTCCAGCCATCTGTTCATCAACTCAAGCTGAAGCGATCTTGGGTGCTGCAACAGGACAATGACCCAAAACACACCAGCAAATCCACCTCTGAATGGCTGAAGAAAAACAAAATGAAGACTTTGGAGTGGCCTAGTCAAAGTCCTGACCTGAATCCAATTGAGATGCTATGGCATGACCTTAAAAAGGCGGTTCATGCTAGAAAACCCTCAAATAAAGCTGAATTACAACAATTCTGCAAAGATGAGTTGGCCAAAATTCCTCCAGAGCGCTGTAAAAGACTCATTGCAAGTTATTGCAAACGCTTGATTGCTGCTAAGGGTGGCCCAACCAGTTATTAGGTTCAGGGGGCAATTACTTTTTCACACAGGGCCATGTAGGTTTGGATTTTTTTCTCCTAAATAATAAAACCATCATTTAAAACTGCATTTTGTGTTTACTTGTGTTATATTTGACTAATGGTTAAATGTGTTTAATGATCAGAAACATTTTGTGTGACAAACATGCAAAAGAATAAGAAATCAGGAAGGGGGCAAATAGTTTTTCATACCACTGTATATGTGTATAAATATATCTGTATATACAGTGGCACCTTGGTTCACGACCATAATTCATTCCAGAACTTTGGTCGTAAACCGAGTTGGTCGTGAACAGAAGCAGTTTCCCCCCATAGGATTGTATGTAAATACAATTAATCCGTTCCAGACCGTACAAACTGTATGTAAATATGTAAAAATATGTAAAGATTAAGCACAAATATAGTTAATTACACCATAGAATGCACAGTGTAATAGTAAACTAATTTAAAAACATTGAATATCACTGACACAAAACACCCAGGCTCCCTGCTCAGCTACATGAGCTGGCTTGCGCTCTCTCTCTCTCTGTGTAGCACACACACCACCAAAGCCCCTCCCTCAGCTACAGGAGCAGCCTGGCTCGCGCTTGTGCTCTCTCTCTCTCTCTCTCTCTCTCTCTCTCTCTCTCTCTCTCTCTCTCTCTCTCTCTCTCTCTCTCTCTCTCTCTCTCTCTCTCTCTCTCTCTCTCTCTGTTAGCACGTGTGTGTGTGTGTCTTGTGTACACACACACACACACACACACACACACCACCCACCCCTATTCCCCCCATCCCTTCCTGTCAGCTGCCCGCGCTCTCTCTCTCTCACTGCGCTTGCTCGCTCGTGCTCTCTAATATTTCTGTAGCAGGTGCTCTAGCACAGAAGAAAAAAAGGAACAACGAAACAAATCCGACGTGCATTTAAAAACCAACTCACAAGCAACCAAAAAAGTAAGATTGCAGGAGATCACACGATGAAGTCTTCCATGTAAACAATTTTTTTAATGAGTTTTAAGTACAGGGAAAAAAATGAACATTTGAAAAAAAGAGAAAAGTAACACTGCAACAAATCACAGCATGATCTGAAAAATTAACTTTTGAAAAATCCGTAATACAAAAACTACTGTACAGTACAAACCACCAAGAAAACTAACCTTGCATGAGTACAGTAAACGGGTGGAGAGGAGGTTACAGTTTTGAGGGAGAGTCCGGCTCCGCAATGGAGGGATGTTTTCTTTCAGGCGTTTTCTCTGTTGCGCTTTCTTGGGTTTCTGGTGTTTTTAGCCGTTTAGCTGGTGGATCAGACTTACTGAAATAGCGGCCTAATGTGACTTGCCTTTTCCTACGCATTAAAATTTTTCGGAAATGTGAGACGACATTGTCGTTCATCATGTTTATCACTCTGTTTGTAACCGCTTTGTCAGGGTGGTTCTTTTCAAAAAAATCCTGGCACTCGTTCCATTTTTCCATGATGGCTTTTTTTTTTTTTTTTTTATTTATTAATTTTATTACAATCAATACATAGCAATCAAGTTTTTACAAAAAAAAAAAAAATTATGCTAAGAACAGATCGATCCCCACCCTTGAGAGAGAGAGCAAGCCAAACGGTGTAAAATTTAAGGCTTTTAAAAATACCTAAATCAACAAATTCTCTGTGCTTTATAAAATCATTTCAAAATATTACTGATTAGATCCTGCCATGTTTTGAAAAAAGTCTGCACAGATCCTCTAACTGAGTATTTGATTTTTTCCAATTTTAAATAATATAACACATCAGTTTCCCACTGACTTAAAAGAGGAGAGTTTGGGTTCTTCCAGTTTATCAGAATAAGTCTGCGAGCCAACAGTGTAGTAAATGCAATCACAATTTGTTTGTCTTTCTCCACTTTAAGACCCTCTGGAAGAACCCCAAACACAGCTGTTAATGGGTTAGGAGGGATTGTGAGTCCAAGACTGTCTGAGAGGTAATTAAAATTTTTGTCCAGAATAATGTTAATTTGGAGCAAGCCCAGAACATGTGACCTAGTGAGGCTGGGGCTTGGTTGCAACGTTCGCAGGTTGGATCATGCCCTGGAAACATTTTGGAGAGTTTTAGTGAGACAGATGTGCTCGATATATAATTTTGAGTTGTATAATTGTATGCTTTGCATATGGAGCTTGAGTGAATTCTCTGCATTGCTACTTTCCACTCCTTTTCTGATATATTAATTGAGAGGTCATTTTCCCAGTGTCCTCTTGGATCTTTGAAAGGAAGGGATTGTAAAAGGATTTTATATATTGTAGAGATGGAGTCTAACTCCTTGAAATTGAGCAATAATTTTTCCAGCGTGGATGAGGGTGCAAGATGAGGAAAATCTGGAAGGTTCTGTTTAACAAAGTTCCTGATTTGAAGATAGTGAAAGAAATTTGTAGCTGGAATGTTAAATTTGGAATGTAATTGTTCATAGGATGCAAAGGCGTTGTCTATATAAAGATCTCTAAGCAAGTTAATTCCAAATTTTTCCAGATATTAAAAACTGCATATGTTTGTGAGGGTTGAAAGAGGTGGTTCTTTTGCAGGGTGCCACAGAAAGAAGCTTCTCCGTCTTAAAATGCTTTCTACATTGGTTCCAGATTCTAAGTGAGTGGAGCACAATTGGGTTATTAGTGTATTGCCGATAGCGTGTGTTTATTGGAGCACAAAGCAAGGAATACAAAGAAGTACTGCAGGATTTTACTTCTATTGCGGTCCATGCCTGTGTATGTTCTTCTATTTGTGTCCAGGTTCTTATCGACTGTATATTTGCGCCCAGTAATAAAACTGGAAGTTAGGTAGAGCCATGCCGCCTTCTGCCTTTTGTCTTTGTAGGGTCGCTCTTTTGATGCGTGGATGTTTAGAATTCCAAATAAATGAGGTTATTGTTGAATCTAATTGCTTAAAGAACGATTTATTAATGTATATTGGTATGTTTTGAAATAAAAAGGAGCTTAGGAAGAATATTCATCTTAACAGTGTTAATTCTTCCAGCTAGTGTGAGATGAAGGGTTGACCATCTATGCAAGTCTTGTTTAATTTTTTCCATACAGGCACGAAATTTTGTTGATAAAGAGCTTTATGTTTACTTGTGATGTTTACGAGGTATTTAAACTGTTCTGCAATGATAAAAGGAAGGGTGTCTAATCTAATATTATATGCTTGAATTCACGGAAAGAGTACACTTTTATTCAGATTAATTCTGAGACCAGAGAGCTTTTGAAATTCTGTGAGTGCTGCTAAGACTGCAGGCACAGAATTTTCTGGATCCGATATATACAGTACCATGTCATCTGCATATAATGAGATTTTCTGTTCCAGTCCTTCTCTGCTAATCCCCTTTATCTGATCAGTATTTCGACAATGTATTGCCAGTGGTTCAATGGCAATTGCAAACAGCAGTGGTGACAAAGGGCATCCTTGTCTTGTGCCACGTTCTAGTTTAAAGTAGTCTGAGCAAATGTTATTGATGCAAACTGAAGCTTCTGGGTTAGTATACAGTAATTTAATCCATGCACAAATGTTGGGCCAAACCCAAACTTCTCCAAAATAGTAAAAGGTATTTCCATTCAATCATGTCGAATGCTTTTCTGCATCCAATGATAATAATATTTCTGGGGTGTTTGATTTAGTTGGTGAGTATATTACATTAAACAGGCGTCGAAGATTTGAAGATAAGTGTCGGCCCCTAATAAATCCAGTTTGGTCTTGTGATATTACTGAGGGAGCACTTTCTCCATCCTTCTAGCTATGATTTTAGAGAGTATTTTAACGTCGTTATTCAGAAGTGAAATTGGTCTGTATGATGCACATTGTAATAAGTCCTTATTTTGTTTTGGAAAGACAGTGATTAGTGCTTGGCGAAAGGTTTGTGGAAGAGATTGGTTATCTCTGGCTTCTGTAAATGTTGCTAATAGGAGGGAGCTAGCTGAGCGGAGAATTTCTTGTAAAACTCTGCAGGGTAGCCATCAGGGCCTGCTGCTTTTCCACCTTGGAGTGACTTTATAGCATCCAGTAATTCTGATAATGACAGAGGTTTATCGAGCTCCTCCACACTAATAGCGTCAATTTGTGGTATCTGTAATTTATCCAGAAATGCATTAGATTGTATATTGTCTTCTTTAAACTCAGTAGTATATAGGGATTTATAGTAGTCTCTAAAAGTGTACATTATATTTTTGTGTTCGATGATTTTATCTCCATTAGTGTTAGTAATTACGAGATTGCGTTGCACTTCTTGCTTGTGAATTTGTTGCTAAAAGCTTATTAGCTTTCTCTCCATGTTCATAATAATGATGTCTGGATTTGTAAATTAGTTGTTCGGTTTCTTTAGTTGTCAAGAGGTTTAATTCTGAATGTAGAGCCTGCCTCCTCTTATGTAGAGTCTCGCTTGGTAGTCTGGCATGTTCTTCATCTATTTTAGTAATTTCGCTTTTTATCTCTGCTACTTTCTTGCGGATTTATTTCTGTGGGAAAGATATGAGATAATCTGTCCTCTTAAGAAGGCCTTAAGAGTTTCCCAGAGTATTCCTGCAGAGATCTCAGGGGATGTATTTGTCTCTAGAAAGAATTCGATTTGTTTGGATATAAATTCAGTACAATTCTCGTCAGCTAATAGAAGCGGATTGAGGCGCCATCTGCGGGGTGAGTGTATGGGGCTTAGTAATTTCAGCTCCAAGATCATCGGAGCATGGTCTGAAATAACAATAGCATCGTATTTACAAGATTTAATCTTAGGCAAGAAGTTATTATCTATAAAGAAGTAATCAATCCTTGAGTAGCAATGATGTACTGGTGAGTAGAAAGAATATGTTCTTGAATTTGGGTTTAAAAACTCCAGGGATCTGATAAGTTGTGATCAGTTATAAACTTTGTAATTATCTTTGCGGTGTTAGTTGCGTTCCCCTGTGGAGGAAGTCTTATCTAAAAGTGGATTTAGAACACAATTAAAGTCCCCAGCCATTATAAGTTTATGAGTGTTCAGATTGGGAATGGATGCAAATAAATTTTGTATAAATTCCTTATCATCAACATTAGGTGCATAAACATTTATCAAAATCATTTTACAGTTAGATAAGTCTCCCATGACCATCACATATCTCCCTTCAGGATCCAATACTACATCTGATGCTACAAATGGTACTGTTCTATGTATGAGAATTCCCACCCCTCTAGTTTTCTTTGTAAAACTAGAATGGAACATTTGGCCAGTCCAGTCTTTTGCAGCGGAACTGATCCTTACTTAGTAAGTGGGTTTCCTGTAAAAATACTATTTTAGCATTTAGACCTGTTAGGTGAGAAAGTACTTTCTTTCTCTTTAATTCGTGATTCAGGCCTTTAACATTCCAGCTTACGAAGTTAACTGTCCCATCATGGAGACACTGATTCTGAGTTTTTGGTGTCATATTATAGTCTTAACTGGAAGTGAAATAGTTTAGGTCTTAATTTCCTATTCCCCAAGAGTTGTTGCCATGCAGCTTATTATTACGTTGATAGTTATAATTATAAAGATTGAGATGATAGATTAGATATAGATCAAGCCTGCTCTCTTTCTCTTCCCCTTAACCCCCACCCTCCCTTTTTGCCTCCCCAGGTGAGGCTAAAACCCACTTCATGCAGTCCCAGTCCTCTGACATACCCAGAGACAGAGCACGTCCAAAGCACATCAAGCCCCCATGCAGTGGCTTTAAGGTTAAAAGATAGAGATATCTGTTACCAATATAGTCTTTAAAAGAGGAAAAAGAAAGAAAAGAATTTTGCACTTAATATATATATATATATATATATATATATATATATATATATATATATATATATACATATATATATATACATACATACATACATATAATCTTCATCAATTTTAGTGCATTAAGATGATATCCCCAGATAATAAACCCAGGTGATGGTGTTAAAGATGTGTCCAAAACAAGCATAACAAGTCTTAATGCAGTAATAGCAATAACAGCAAACCAAGGGTATGATATTGAACAGTCTCATTTAGGGTACACATGAAATAATTAGAAAAGAAAAAAGAGGAGGAAAACGTAATTAAGCACAATAAAACATAAACATTTATTCCATGATGGCTTTTATCGCATCACTTTTTATAACTGTTCTTTCCTCTTCTTCCCCGGAGGATTGCTCCTCGGTGAGCAACCTAAGCTGCTCCTGCTGGAGTGCAGCGAGTTCCTCTGTCGTCAGCTCCTCCTTGTGATCCAGGACCAGCTCCTCGATTTCCTCATTGTCTACTTCAAGACCCATGCTCTTGCCCATGGACACAATCTCATCCACAACAGGAGGCTCAAAGCTTTCTAAAACCTGTTCAGGAACGCATTCAGGCCAAAGTTTCTTCCAGGCGGAGATCAATGTGCAGTGTGTGACGTCTTCCCAGGCTTTATCAATGAGGCCGAAGCAATGAACGATATTAAAATGGTTCTTCCAGAACTCTTTCAGGGTTAAAGACGTCTCCTCGGTCACATTAAAACACCTGGTGAATAGTCCTTTGGTGTACAGTTTCTTGAAATTTGAAAACACCTGCTGGTCCATGGGCTGCAGAAGAGGAGTCGTATTGGGGTGGGGAGGAACACGACCTTAATAAATTCGTACTCCTCGACCATATCGTCAACCAAATTTGGAGGGTGTGCCGGTGCATTGTCCATTAGAAGGCATTTTTTAGGCAGGTTATTCTCTTTGAGACATCGCTTCACGGCGGGAGCGAAAGCCTCCTGCAGCCATTCCAAAAACAAAGTCCTTGTGACCCACCCTTTTGTGTTTGCCCTCCACATCACAGGCAGTCTGGCTTTATTTACATTGTGCTGTTTGAAAACACGAGGGTTCTCAAATTGGTAAACAGTAGTGGCTTGATTTTTACGCCGCCACTAGCGTTAGCACACAGCAAAACAGTTAACCTGTCCTTCATTGGTTTATGGCCGGGCATAGCCTTCTCTTCCTGGGTAATGTAGGTCCTCTTTGGCATCCTCTTCCAGAACAATCCGGTCTCGTCACAGTTGAAGACTTGTTGCGGAATGTAGCCTTCGTCCTCCACTAAGTTTGTGAAAATTTTCACAAATTCTATCGCAGCTTTAGCATCGGAACTAGCAGCCTCTCCATGCCTTACCACACTATGAATGCCACTTCTTTTGCAAAACTTTTCAAACCATCCTCTGCTGGCTTTAAATTCCTCACTTCCGGCACTCGTAGAAGGATAGTTATGCAGCAAATCGCCATGAATCTTTCTGGCTTTCTCGCATAACATTGCCTCACTTACGCTATCCCCTGCAAGTTGCTTCTCGTTCAGCCACACTAGCAACAGTTTTTCCACCTCTTCCAGCACTTGAGGCCTCTGCCTGGTTAACGCTGTAACGCCTTTTGCAACATCAGCTGCTTTTATAGATTCTTTTTGCTTTAGAATAGTCGAAATTGAAAATTTTGACTTCTTGTACTCGGCGGCAAGATCAGTAACACGAACGCCACGCTCAAACTTTTCAATAATTTCTTTCTTCACTTCGATTTCAATTTTCTTTAAAAGTTTCTTCTCACCACTCTTCACTTGCTTAGAAGCCATGGTTAACTGCAAAATCCCACTAAATATAGAGCGCAAAGATATCACAGGTAAAGCACGCACGTCTGACATAGAACAATGAACAAGGCACGGCTCAACACATGCTTAAGTAATCGGCACGCACATGCAGGAAGGCAGGCAGGCAAGCACGCACGCACGTGCAGGAAGGAAGGCAGGCAAGCACGCACGTGCAGGAAGGCACGTCTGACCGAGAACAATGCAACACGTGCGGAAATCTTCGGCGCACACAAACCGAAAGGGAAACTGGCTTGCTCGTATACCGAGTGTGTGGATGTGAACCGAGGCAAAAGTTTGCCGAACTTTTTGGTCGTGAACCGGGACGTTTGTGAACCGAGGTTCCACTGTATATATATGTTTATATGTGTGTGTGCTATATATATTGTGAACGATAAGGGGCGCTCTCGCTCCCTTGAACCCCTGTCCACGACTCCAGACACCAGGTAAAAGTCCAAATGTTGACTTTATTTTTCTTCCACATTGCACAAAGCACACTCTCCACCACAATACTCATATAAATCACAATAATAACAAATAGCCAATCCTCCAGCTCCCAGACGCGTTGCCACCCTTCCACCCAGCTCAGCTCATTGTCTGGGAGTTCCCATAGTCCTTTTATACTCCCTGACCCGGAGGTGTTTCTGCCCAACAGTCCACAAGTCCTTATTCCTTCCAGGTCAGGGTAAATAGTCCTTGTCTTCAACCCGGAAGTCCGTCGCTCTTCCTATGACGAATCTCCGGGTCAAAGGGCACGAAGAAGCCCTCAGTCCTCCCTGCAGCTCCCTCCTGTGGCCTCCACGGCATCCAGCAGGGCTTTGCATAAAAACTCTATTGTCCATGATGCCCTGCTGGTCTTCTGGGGACCTCCAAGCTGCAAGGAGGGCTCCACCTGCCGGCTTGGGGGTATTGGCCGGGATAAATGGCCGGCCATCCTTCACAATATATTATACATATATACACATATATATACATACATACACACACTATATATATATATATATATATATATATATATATACACACACACACATATATATACATATACACATATACAGTAATATATCTATATACATCACAGGGGTTGCGTTCCAGACCCCCCCGCGATAGGTGAAAATCAGCGAAGTAGAAACCATATGTTTCTATGGTTATTTTAATATATTTTAAGCCCTTATAAACTCTCCCACACTGTTTATAAATATTCCCTGCACAATTATATAGCATAATCCCTTTGTATTTTCTTAGATATTAGGTAAGATTCATTGAAATTATGTATATAAAACACACTGTTTATATATAGTAAAACCTAAATATTATTTTAAAGATATTGAGTGTCTCCGATATCACATGTTACAGCCATTACGATAGACATACCACCAGTAATAAATACGTACAATGCAACAAAATAGTATACAGTAAATGTGTGTGTACAGCTGACACTAAGCGACGTACATGTACAAAGTACTGTAAGTAGAAAATTAATTATGGTTACTCACCAACAATGACACGATGACTTGTCCGATAACAATGAGTTTTATTTTACTGCACAAATAAGGAGAGCGTTACAGCCCTTAAAGGAGCCACTTCAGGCGATTGTGTAGCACTGCCGTTGTTGTTCTTCTGGCAGTCTTCAATCCAAATCCCTAAAGCAGATTCCATCCAGACTACTGCCTTATTACATCCACTTACAACTTGTTTTGCACCCTGGTTAAGGACACTGCGCCAGAGATCTTATATTCCTTTCCTACTTTTTAAATAAAAGAATCATAGCCTTCAACAAATCCAAAATGTTTACCTTTTCGGCAATCGTTAACATCTTCCGTTTGCACTTGGGCACGGCCCCTGAAGCAGTAGCAGATCGTTTTGGAGCCATAATGAAGGGCTTGACTATGCACAAAGATAAACACAAAAGAGCACAACTCTTTACACAGAGAAACACGTTGATGCTGAATGAGCAAGACGAGACTTCCTGGTTAACACTGCATTCAGCAAGCAGGAACTTAACTGCGTGCTCTGATTGGTTAGCTTCTCAGTCATCCGCCAATAGCGTCCCTTACATGAAATCAACTGGGCAAACCAACTGAGGAAGCATGTACAAGGAAGTAAAAAGACACATTGTCATATAGAACCATAGAGCAAAAGCTGAAAGAAAAATCGATTACTGTGTATATATTATATATTTAGTTATGCTTTCATATAAAACCGCGATAGAGCAAAACCCTGAAAGTCAAATATATATATAGCGAGGGATATGTATATATATATATATATATATATATATATATATATATACACACATATATACATATATATACTAACAAAATACCCACGCTTCGCAGCGGAGAAGTAGTGTGTTAAAGAAGCAATGAAAAGAAAAGGAAACATTTTGAAAATAACGTAACCTGATTGTCAATGTAATTGTTTTGTCACTGTTGTGAGTGATGAGTGTTGTTGTCATTCATATATATATATATATATATATATATATATATATATATATATATATATATATATATATATATATATATATATATATATATATATATATATATATATACACACACACACACACACACACACACACACACACACATATATATACACACACACACATATATAAACATATATCTACATATACATACATATCTACATATATACACACACAGCTATTTCGTATCAGTGCAATACGCTGTTTGTTAAAACGGTTGACTCCCGCTCTTACGTGCAATAACAAATCAAATCATTCAGTTGTCTTTGCTCATATGTCATTTTAGAGCTGGACGCCTGGCATCTTTTTTTGGACACAGGTTCGTTTCTGTTTGCTGTGAGGTTCTGTGTTGTGGAGATACTCAGGATGGATTGCAGGTGCTCATCAGTGAGGCGACTCCTGTGTGCTGTTTTGTTAGTCTTTATCACTGAGAAGAGCTTCTCACACAGATATGTGCTACCAAACATGCAAAAGGTTCGAGCCGCATGTAGACGGACTTTTTTTGTTCATCAAAGTCACCAAAGCGCCGTGAAAACTCAGTGCGCTCAGTTTATCATCAAAGTGCTTATTTTGGAACACCGTAGTGACGACTTGGTTTAACAGTACTTGGCAACAGGGAAAGTGGGGCAAGGTGAACTGGTGCATTTGTGTCTCCCATAAAAGCAGCTTCACTTGAAATCACTTTGTGATTGAGCACGGGTTAAAACGTCCGCTGAAGTGTCAGATTCTTATTTAATTATGCTGTTTTCTGTATCTTCTGAATTGCATTCAGGTTACCCTGATGCAAGGCAGCTGAAGCGCTGCATTATGGGATCTGTAGTTTATTGTGTTACCAGCGCTTCATATACCGGCTTTAATAACAATAATACAGTATATAAAATGATCTCGCGGGCGGATATAATTACACGCCGGGCCGGATGTGGCCCACGGCCCTTGAGTTTGACACATATGGACTAAATAGAACTTGAAAAGATACATTTTTTCAAATGTGATCGCGCAATTCAGATAGAGTTGACACGCACTACAACCTGCATGCCTCAATGAGTCATCCTCCCCTCGCTCTTACTTTTTTACCGTTCATCTAATGAATACACTGAGTATGGCTTTACCAAAACAATCATTGATGGCGAATAAAGTATCCATTATTCGAGTATGTAGAGCGGGATATATATATATATACATATATATATACCCGCGTATCGCAGCGGAGAAGTAGTGTGTTAAAAAGGTAGAAAAAGAAAAGGGAACATTTTAAAATAACGTAACATGACTGTCAATATACAGTATTTGTTTTGTGAGTGTTACTGAGTGTTGCTGTCATCAAGGATTTGATTATCATTATTTCTTTCAATCAGGTTCGTATTTGTTCGATGTGTTGTGTTCAAGTTACATTCCGTGTTTGTCAATCGTTGTAAAGATGACAGGTTTCATTCATCGATTCGTTTCTTACTGCATCAATAAACAGCTCGTCTTCTTCTTTATCTGAGACCTGACACACTGCATGCACGGGGTTTTTTTTTACACTGTCTTCCTTTTGCAGGACATTGACTTTTTCCACCGTGTGCTTTGTTTCCACAGTAGCTGCATTTATGAATATGCTTATCAGACGCTTCATATTTTTTGCTGCCTTTTCAATTGTGTAATTCGGTTTTTGTTCAGCGCTCTTTGGAACTGTTGCTTTTTATCTGTGCACTGCGTCAGTTCACGTGAGCCACTCGGTGTACTTGCATCGAAGATTCCCAGCTGTGCTGGTGCCATCTCGTGCTATGTTCATAGCTTTATTTAATGTTACCTTAGTCCTGGCACTTAAAACTTTCTCTCGCAGTTTCGCCGAGTTTGTGTCAAACACCACCCTGACCATCTCATCTTCCTCTCCATAAGCACAGTCCTTCACCCGTGAATATTTACCCGTGGCAGTTTGCTATTGGATTGCCGCTGACGGACGGCCTTATATGGGCAGGCACTAAATTACAAACGCCAGCGCAGCCTGTCTATGAACTTAATTTAAAGTGTAGGTTTACATCGTGCTTTGTTTCCGAAGTAGCAGAACTCATGAATATGGTTGTATATGTCACTCGCTCGCTTCTTATTGTTTCGCTGCCTTCTCAATTATATAATGCATGTTTTCTTGAGCACTTTTTTGAGGTCTTCCTGGTTTTCTATGTACTACGTGATTACGTGGGAGGCGTGATGATGTCACACGAAACTCCGCCCCCACGGCGTTGAAGCTCATCTCCATTACAGTAAATGGAGAAAACTGCTTCCAGTTATGACCATTACGCGTAGAATTTCGATATAAAACCTGCCCAACTTTTGTAAGGAAGCTGTAAGGAATGAACCTGCCAAATTTCAGCCTTCCACCCACACGGGAAGTTGGAGAATTAGTGATGAGTCAGTGAGTGAGTCAGTGAGTCAGTGAGTGAGTCAGGGCTTTGCCTTTTATTAGTATAGATATATACATATATATATATATACACACACACACATATATATATACACACATACACATATATATATATATATACACACACATACACATATATACATATACACACACACATACATATACACATATATATATATATATATTTATATATATATACACACACACACACACACACATACACACATATATATATATATATATACACACACACACACACACACATATATGTATACATATACATACATATATATATATATGCCAGCAACACTCAGGACAATGACAACACAATTACATTGTCAATCATGTTACGTTATTATTAAAATGTTTTCTTTTCTTTTTCATTACTTCTTTAACACACTACTTCTCCGCTGCAAAGAGCAGGTATTTTGCTAGTAATTTAATAAGTTTGTAATAATGATATGATAGCTTACTAGGTGACAAAAGAGTGAAGCACAAATTGTCTTAAGTCAGTCAATCATTATCAAAGAAAATAAAAAAAAAAAAAAAATCTGCTTGCCATTTGTATATGACCACTTGTATAATCTTCAAGTAATGCCAAATGGGACATAATTTATCAAACCACATTCCTAAGAATGTAAGGCATGGTATCTATACTAATAAAAGACAAAGCGTTCACTGACTGACTGACTCACTTACTGACTCATCACTAATTCTCCAACTTCCCGTGTAGGTAGAAGGCTGAAATTTGGCAGGCTCATTCCTTACAGCTTACTTACAAAAGTTAAGCAGGTTTCATTTTGAAATTCTACGTGTAACGGTCATAACGATCCACAACGTTCACCATGTTGAACTTTCTTATTTATGGCCCCATCTTCACGAAATTTGGTAGGTGGCTTCCCTGCGCTAACCAAAAACGATGTACGTACTTATTTCAGTGGTATGATACCACTGTCAGCCGCCATATTGAACTTTCCAACGGTCTTTGTTACTTATGTGCCCATCTTCAAGAAATTTGGTACGCGGGTTCCCAACGCTAACTGAATCCTACTTATGTACATATATACGTCCATAGCCTTCCACGTTGTTGGCTGGCTGCCTGCCTATATAAGGCCGTCCGTCCCTCCGGTCTCTACATTCCCTTCCTTGCTTCGCCACGAGATTCACGTCTCCCTGCTGATAACTACAGCCTTTTTATTTAATCCACGGCTTCTCTGCTGTTTTATTGTTCATTTATTACAATTATAGTTATTGTGTAGGTATTTTAGACTTACTTTACATTGTTCAGGTACCCATTTCCTTTATCGTTCCTACCGTACCGCCATTAAAATGTCTATCGAGGTGATCACCATCGATCAAAGAACTGTCACTTACAGAGTGGTTTCCATGCCCGGAGATGGCACCTGCCTTTTCCATTATCTTTGTTACATACTGCACGGCCATATCAGGCTCACTTTTGATATCCGGAGGAACATTGTGTCTTATGTATTGAATGATTGGGACAGGTTCAAGGTGTGGACTGATGATGGTACTGGAGATAATTATACTACACAGGAGCACTATAAGAGTGAAATGCTTAAGCCCTTCACCTATGATTCTGCATGCGAGTTGATGGCTGCCGCTCAATTGTTCAGTTCTCGCGTTCAAGTGTACCGAAATGGCCAAATATATTTTACACCTTTCGACAACCGCCAATGCCTCTTAAACATCTTAGATTCACAGGTGACGATTTCAGTAGTGGACAGTTTGATGTTTATGAATGTTTAAACTCTCAAAAGCTGGATGTGAGGTTATTGATGAAACCGGTTATATGCTTACAATGCTTGACAGATGCCACCTCAAGGTGTCACTTCAACACAAGTCCTGCAAATACTGTCGTAATTGAAACAAACTATGAAACTCAAACCGATTATGACAGCAGCAATCCAAGCTGTGAGATTTGAAACACGATTACTTTTCACATGGCCAACTGTACGTTGCATGCTCAGGAGTAAGCTCAGCGCACAGCTTGGTCATATTACAACCGAAGGGCCAAAATGACAATGTGGTATACAAAGAGATCCTTAACAAATAATTATTGGCATATTTTTCCCTCAGTTTAAAAAGGTTTAATTTTCTTCTTGATAAAAATTTTAAGGCAGTACTTCACCGCTGCGTAGCGCGGGTATTTTGCTAGTTTATAATATTCTGTATGCAGAGACTGATAATAATTACAGTCGATTCCGCTTAATCGGGACACCAGTTAACTGGGGCAGCCGTTTATTTGGGCCAAATTGTAAAGAACAAATCCAGACAGTGTAATCATACATGTTTTCCGTTCGGTTATTTGGGCCAACATTTCGCTTATTCGGCACAGGAGCCACTGGCGGTTTTAAAGCGAGATGGGTAAGATGAAAATGAAAGAGCTCAGTTCAAAGTAAATTTTTCAAGAATCGCACAAATGAAAGATAAGGAGTCCCGTTATGCGAACCACTCAGTGATGCCCGCGAGGAGCAAGAGAAGGGTTGAGCCAGTGTTATCTTTAGGAGCTTCTTGGTCATTTGCTTTGGGAGCTCTGAAAGTCGTGTTTGAAAATGTGAAGTGGTGCTGAAGACATTTTGTATGTTGAACTTCGACAACGCCTTTTTGGTAAGTGATAATAAGCAGCAATTTTTTTACCACTTGTTTTAAATTGAGTCGTGCAAATCATCTGAAAAATTACGAATTCCATGATGGTTGATAGAATTCTTTTCTTAATTTCATTCGTGCCGCTGTTAGGATGCCACAGAAACAATAAACGCTCTCCGATAAAATTGACTTTGCTTGATAAAATTTAACAACCAAGCGCCTAACACAAGCACCCGTATGCTGGAGAAGAAAATGGGCGTTCTGAAATCAACTATTTCACGTGTTCTAAAGAACGAGCAGAAATTGAGAGGTGAATGGGCATTGCGAGAAAATGCACAGGGAACATCCCGTAAACGGAAGTGTGAAGGCAAGGAACCAGAAGTTCAGGACGCTCTCAATAAGTTGTTCGTTAAAGTGACTACAAGTGACGTAACTGCACGAAGCGTGCGCATCAGTAGGCCTATTTTGAAAGCGAAGGCAGAGGATTTAGCTAAAAAGTTGGGTCATGACGAATTTAAGGCAACAGATGGATGGTTGTCTAGATGGAAATCTAGGCATGAAATGAAGTTAAAGAAAGCACATGGCGAAAAAGGCAGTGCTGATGGTGACGGCACTGAAAAGAGGAAGTCTAGTAAATTACCCGAGTTTCTTCAGCAGTTTTGTGCAGATGACATTTACAATGCCGATGAAACTAGCCTGTATTATCGTGCAACACCTGACGGTTCGCTGTGCTACAAACACGAAACGCTAGTGGGTTCCAAGAAAGCAATGGATTGCGTAACTGTATTATGCTGTTCTAACATGTCAGGAAGTGATAAAAGGAAATTGTTAGTTATAGGTAAAAGCGCTAAGCCTCGATGCTTTAAGGGGCTTAGAATGGATGGATTGCTAGTTCTGTACCATGCAAACAAAAATGCATGGATGACTTCTGAATTTTTTTCAAAGTGGTTATCAGAATGGGATTTGAAATTGCAGCGCAAGTCGAAAAAAATTCTGTTGCTTCTTGATAATTGCACAGCTCATCCTCACTTAGATTCTTTGAAAAACATTACAATTGGAATTTCTGCCTCCTAACACCACATCCATCCTGCAACCAATGGATATGGGAATTATAAAAAGTCTGAAAACTTTGTATCGAGGCAAATTGCTTCCAGAATGTAGCTCACCAATCGAAGAAAATCTGCTGCAATAAAGTTCAACAGCTACGGATGTTAGTGCGAAGATTAACATATTGCAGGCAATACAATTTGTTGCTGACAGTTGGCGAGAAATAAGCCATAGCACTATCCAAAACTGTTTTGCCCATTGTGGTTGGAAGAACTCTGAGCAGTCGGAGACACGATCTCACAGCAACTATGTTGATGAAATGACTTTGCAGGTGCAAAGTATGGAAAATTATGAGGAATTTATCAGCATTGTTGAAAATGAAGATTGTGACGATGCGATCGTCGAGGAAATTGCTACAAAATGCAAAGAGACAACAGATAACTAAGAAACTGACGAAGCCGATGCACATGATGAAATTGAGCAAGTGACTCATCAGGATGCCAGAATATTTTCCCTGAATTGCTATTGTATTTCATGCAGACAGTCAACAAGGGCAGTCCTTAATCTGCATTAGATGCATGCGCTGAGTTTGTGTAATGCCAGCCCATAAAGAGAACAAGACAAAGCAAAATCCACGGTTTTCTTAATAAACAGGATTAACTATCAGTAACCACATGTATAAATCGATTTACTACCTTTCTCTTGTTATTTGGATAGAAGGGAATACGGTATTATAATGTTTGGATGACAAATTTGTCAAGTCGTTTTTAAAAGAATAAAAGGCAATTTATGGTGTGCAACATATATTCAAACATACGTAACGTCTTTCTATTACAAAATTTTAGCTTTTTTTGCGTACTTCGCATAATTGGGCCAGCTGCTTAACTGGGGAAAAAACTCTCCATCCAGATGTGTTCCGATTAGGCGGAATCGACTGTAATTATAATAATTTTCTCACTACTCAAAGCGCTCAGCAAATGTAGGTTAAGGGCCTTGTTGAAGGGCCCAACAGAGCAGAGTCCCTTTTTTGGCATTTACGGGATTCGACCGGCAACCTTCCAATTGCCAGTGCAGATCCCTAGCCTCAGAGCCACCACTCTGCCTATCATACCAGTGATTTTACTTATTGCAATTATTGACAACATATAAACTGCATTGGCTTCTAATTCTGTAGAGACAATAAGCAGCTTATATAAGCTAAGAAAATCACAAGCAAGTGCTTCAAGCAAGTGCTTCAGGGCCAATAAGCAGCAATCGTCCTTTTAAAAGGCAACTATAGTAGGATGTACACATCATATTTATCACTTTGAGGTTTAATATGGTTGTCACAGCAACACACATAAGAGCAGCTCAGGGATATGAATTATCAGTTGTCATTTAATTGGTTTCAATGCATTTCCCACTTTTTCTGAAATGTTCTGTCCAAATGGGTCAGAGCTACTGTAAATGCTATATGCACATTCTCCCATCAAGTTTTCTTGTATAAATACCGCCTGTTGCAGGTAAATTTGCATAAGCACATTTTGGGGCACTTTCTTGAGGACATGCAAGTATGTAAGTACTTGATCTTTCATGATTGCCCATCTTCTGCAGGTAATACAACATTAATAACATTATAGCTTAACACTAGAATTATCAAAGCTTTTGAAAAAATTCGGCCCACCTTAAATCCGCTCGCACATCTCCATCAGCATCTTTTGTCTTGTAAATGTGTCAATAAGCCCAAGCAACCTACTATCCCATCCTCCCACCTCTGCAGAAAGTACAAAAACCTCTCCCAACTCAAGCCTTGTGTATCAGGGTGTCAGGTACCAAGAGATGTATAGGATAAAAAAATATACTTTTATTTGTAACACGTGCATTTCACGTGTGTTCCGTGCCTACAAAGATCTATTTAAGTGTAGGATGACAGGAAATGCTAGAAAATGTTGAACACATACCTAAAAGACAAACGTTTTACATGTTTTAGTACTAAAGACAAAATTTTGACATGAAGTGTATAATGTGTGAAGTCCAAATATCAAATAAGCACTTTCACAAAATGTACAAATATAACAGAACAAATACGGTAAGAGCAGTCACAATTAGACTGCAGAGCTTCCTATGTTTGATCTACATATGCATGCTTACAAAGTACATGTGTACTGAAGCGACTTCAGCTGCAAGTGGAAGCTCCACGCAGTTGTCTTTACGATTCTGCCTTTGTCCAAAAATGGTTTCATAAGCTTTATGACCTTAGTCTCAGAAAGTCTTCTTCCCCTGGGGCGACTGGGATCTTTTCCTGAATAAAGATCAAACACAGTTGCGTAAGGTGTGACAGGAGCTTCCACCTGCAGCTTAAGTCACTTCAGTACACATGTACTGTGTCAGCGTGGCCATGTCAATCAAGCAGAGGAAGCTCTGCAGTCTACTTGTGACTTTACGCTGTAGGAAGATAAGTAAATAAATCAAGGTAAATAACATTCAATCTGGCTTTTATATAAGTAACATATAAATGTTTCTTATGTAAAGACCATCACAAAACAATCAGAAACAGGACTTTGCACGATACATCGGTGAGCTCTGTAAGACGTGCTGCTTCGTTGGAGGATGGGTGTGGGGCAGACTGACTGGCAGGATAATGCCCTGACCTGTTGGTGCATCCAAACGGTGCCATGTTTCACCTTTACGCTTGGTGCAGCTGCATTGTTCTTACATGTGAGTGGATGTTTCTTGTGGGGGGTGGGCCTTCTGTTCTTCTCTTTCTCCCATGTAAAACCCTCGTCTTCATCCGAGTTCACCTCTGTTATAGCATGTCTTTATTTGAAAAGTAACAGCGTCAGATCAGGGCAAGCGTGAACACGACTGAAAAAATAAAAATTAAAAAAAAAAAAAAAGAAAAAGCTAACTTTTACAAGTATACATTTAAACAGGCTGTTACAGACTCAAATCAAATGTATATTTTTATTGTACAATAGTAACAATAGCAGCTCACTACTCAAAATGTTTATTTTGAGAAGCGGGGAGGCTCGAACCAGTGACCTTTTGAATAGGAGTCACCAACCCTTACTGCTACATTACCAAAGAAGTCACGATATCAAGCCACACTAAACCGATTTCTTTTTCTTCCGTTATAGTCTTGAATAAAAACACACTTGTTCTGTTATATTTGTACCTTTTTTTAAAGTGCTTATTTGATATTTGGACTTCAGTCTTCGCACATTTCATGTCAAAATTTTGTCTTTAGTACTAAAACATGAAAAATAGTTTGTTAGGTATGTGTTCAACTTTTCTTGCATTTCCTGTCATCCTACACTTCTAGATCTTTGTAGACACGGAAAACATGTGAAATGCACGTGTTACAAATAATATTTTTTTTTAGCCTATACAGCTCTAGGTACTAGACTCCCTGATAAACAAGGCTTGAGTTGGGAGAGGTTTTTGCATTTTCTGCAAGGGTGGGAGAATGGAATAGTAGGCTGCTTGGGCTTAGACACATTTACAAGACAAGACGGAGAGGTGCAAGCAGATTTAACATTAGATTTACCAGAGCCTACGAAAAAACTTGTAGATCAGTCCCACCTTAAATCGCTTCACACCTCTCCATGAGTGACTTTTGTCCCGTAAATGTGCCGATAAGCAGCAAGCAGCCTATCACATCCCCCCATCGCCACAGTTTTCTCAGCTCAAGTCTGTTGTGAAAGTGTTTATTTGATATTTGGACTTCAGGTTTCACACATTATACACTTCATGTCTACATTTTGTCAATTACTACTAAAACTTGAAAAATGTGTTTTTTCGTAGGCTCTGGTAATTCTAGTGTTAAGGTGGGCCGGATTTACGAGTTTTTCATAAGCTTTGGTAATTCTAGTGTTAACTTCATAATCACTACTTTCACCCAGGTTAGTAATTATTTCATTGCTAAGGGTTATGTGCTAAGGATGGAGATACAAGGGACACTCTACTTATGAACAAGTTCCATTCCTGTGGGACATTTGCAATCATATTTCATATTGTCACGGACGACACACGTGGGTGCGATTCCCTAAGTGGACGGGAGGTCAGCCCTATGCCACAACAAGGAGAAGGGGAAAGATGCCAATGCCAGTCACTGGTATTCCAGCTGAGTTGGTCTCTGGGATAATATCCAATCAGGACGACAACATAATGGAAGGGCAGGGGAGAAGACCCAAGAGAACTACTGGCATCCCTGACACAATGGGAGAGAACTCGCTACAGCAATGTTACATCTGCGGATACCCGTAAGGCACTCTGGACAATATAGTTAACTAGAACAGCCTTGTTGAGTTCCATGGAGCTGCTGCCATAGGGTGCTACAGGGATTCTTCATGCCTGCTTTGTGGGACTTCCATAGCACTTCAAGTACTACCGGATGCTAGATAAAAGAAGCTGCTTGACCTCATCCATGCGAGTCAGAGTCAGATGGAAGTGGACAAAGCTCACCTGGGATGTCTAGAGGAAAAAAGGAGAAAACTGAAGAGAATTGTGTTTATTGCACTATGGGAGCCTCTGTAAAAGACATTTGTATAAACTGGTTTTATTTGAATGGAACTTGTGTTTGTGATGTTGGGTCTGAACTTGAAATGGAAACATTTTTTTGACTGTTAAAAAAAAAAAAAAAAAAAAAAAAACAACTCACAAAGCCTTATAACATTTCACAGAAGACATTCAAAATTATTAATGAAACAACAATGAAACAAGAGTATTGCACTCTAAATCACAAAAACACAAAGAATTTAAACTAAAGTGAACCATGGGTATGAGTAACCTTATGACTGAACTATGGGTGCTCCGATCCAGTTTTTCTATGGCCAATACTAATCACTGGCTTCATGTTACTAAAACTGGATGATTCCAATACCAATTCAGATTTTTTCCCTTTACTTTTTTTTTTTTTTAATACTAAACTCCTTCAATAACCAGTCAGAGAGAAGCCTTAGGTTCCATATTAACATTGTGTTTTTATAATTAATCTGCAGACCACAGGTGTTACCTGTTCAGTTTTATTAGCAAAATGAAATTCTGTCAAATAAGCGCTCAGCAACCATAAAACAAAAATTAACTAATAAAACATGTAAAAAAATATTTAACATTCATACCTTAAAAATTCTTATCATAGTTAAATAATAACTTTAATAAAATGTTCATATTTATCAAAAAGATACACATAAAACAACCCAATTTGGCTCTCAAGTTAACAAGCATTATTGTTTACTTAAGAGTGAGGGTAAATTCTGCCCTTTTATATCATAAAGTTAAAAATAAGCAATATGAATGTAGTCAAATAGTTTTTATGTTTATTTAGCATTGTTACAAAGCAATCTTTTCATTACCTGTGAACTAGCGGCAAAGGTATGAAGTTTAATACAGAAGTCATGTCCAGGCCACAATCAAGCATGATGGTAGTTGATTTGAACTTGAGAACATTACATGGCAGGGTGGGGTGACCAGATAGGCAGTACTAAAAATATTAAAGAGATAAATTATGTAATAAAATGAATGTCTTATTAATGTAAGGAAAAATATATTTGCATTAACATATATCTTACAACAAATTCACAAATCCTATTGTATATTTTACAGTAATTTAATGTTGTATTAGTATTAATATTGTCAAAAGTACAGCATGCTACTTCAGACATGACAAATTCATCATTGATCCCAAAAATTAACTGCAAAGGATATATCAAGACTGCAAAAGTTACTCTGATATACGAGGGACGTTGAAAACATTTCCACACTTGTATATTTTTGTTGGAACCTGTGAAGGTGGGAGGAGTAGTAATTGGTCGTGTCTGAGAGTGTTATGTGATAGTTGTATCTGGCAAGCTGGCTGCCCTTGCAGTTAAGTATAAAAGTTGTCACCTTGTGGTGAAGATGGCTGCAAACTTCTAAACTTATAGATTGCACCAAAGAGGAACAGCGTTCTGCAATACGCTTTTTGTGGGCAGAAGGTATGCTGGAAGCACAAATTCATCTCCATACGTGTGCTCAGCATGGGGATAAAATTCTCTATCATACAGTCAACTACGAGTGGATTGAAATGTTCAAAAATGGCCATACTAGTGTGACAGATACAGAGCACTCCGAACGTTCAGTTACAGCCACAACCACAAGGAATGAAGAACGAACCCTGGAACTGATTAGAGAAAACAGAAGAACAACAGTTGAAGAGGTAGCAGGAGTGCCGAATGTAAATGTTGGATCTGCCTATACCCGGATTCATGACAGCCTTATGATCAGTAAAGTGTGTGCCAGGAGGGTGCCTAAGCAACTGACAGAGGAGCATAAACGTGAGCTTCTGATGTTTGCTCCCAAAACTTATCCTGTTATCGTGAAGAAGGTGACAATTTTCTGCAGCATATTATAGTCGCTGGTGATGAAACATAGGTTCACCATTACGAGCCTGAAAGGAAGCGATTGAGTATGCAATGAAAGCATTAATCATCTCCTGTAGCAAAGAAATCCAAGACATAACCATCAGCAGGAAAGCTGATGTTGACCATCTTCTGGGACTCTCAAGGACCTATTCTCAAAACCTATCAGGAACGTTTAACAACTGTCACAAGTACAACATATTGTGACATGTTTCAGAGAGATTTGAAACCCACAATCCACTCTAAAAGAAGAGGAAATCTGTCAAAGGGAATTGTACTGTTGCACAACAACACCTGTCTCCATACTGCAGCCCACACATTGAAAACCCTCAGACAACTAAACTGGGAGGTTATGGAACACCCATCTTATAGTCTGGATTTAGAGCCATCTAATTTCCACCTTTTTGAATTGCTCAAAAAGCTTTAAGGGGAAGAAGACTTTCATGTGATAAAGGTGTGAGAACAGCGGTGCATCAGTGGCTACGCACTCAACTAAAAACATTTTTACTGATGGCTGGGAAAATTGCATCACAAAGGAAGGTGACTACGTAGAAAAGTGATTTGTAATTTTTTTTTAATGTGATTTTATTAGAATTTCAAAAACAAAAGTATGGAAACTTTTTGAAAGTCCCTTGTGCATTAAAGCTCAACAAAATATAACTTTTTTCCAAAAGGAAAAATTAAAGAAAAATCCATATTCCATTGAAGCTAACAGGTTAAAATGGGTGACAAATATTGGTGCAGTATTTAATGCTGGTGTCCCATGGACACAACATCTCACCTGTTCATATTTTTGGTTCTCACGTTACTGCCCATCATACCACTGCATCAGAGCACCCACAGAATGACAGACTATATAGAGAAATTCTTACCCAAACCAAAGACATGTTTAGCATAAATAAATAAATACAATTGTTCATAGAAATAAATTATTGCCACAAATACCAGAAAAAATAAGCATTAACTTATTTCCAGTTTTTTTTATTTGCAGATTTCTTCATCTCTTATGTTAATGAGCAGGGCACCCCTAACCTTTTCTAGAGTACTACTGGAAAGGGTGCAAACCAAGGAGAAACAACAGTATCTGACCGATTAGTTCTCTTCACTTCCCTCTAGTCAGGCAATGACTTCCACAAGAAAGCCACTAACTGTGGTGCTAAGGGAAATGGCTGCAATTTATTTATTTTTGCCGGTATTCATAAGAGCCTCCAAAAAAAGTCAAATAGTATAGGTGGAGCTTAAAGGTAACATTGATTTGGCCTTTGCCAACTGAAAGAATGGAGATTATTCCCCTCTGACGCATTGTGCACTGAACAGATATGCAAGTTTGTGTTGCCACTAAGACTTTAGCTTGATTACTACAACCTTACTGGAAAAGGAAGGAGAAATTAAAAAAGCTCATCACCTGAGGACACCAAAACAAGGAACCTTAAAAAAAGATTTAAACTTTTGATCTTTCATGTGGCCTTTCAACACTCCTTTATTAACATTTCTTTAAGATGTTATATTAATTGACATTCTCAAAAATCACAAAGTACCAAACTGCATCTTATTCGCATCTGGATACTATATAGATATGATGCATGAAATGTAAACGGGACTCGAGAGTTATCTGTTGTTGAACTGATTCATGGTAAATGGTTTAACAGGCTAAACTACATATTTAACCCAGATACTCTATGGCAGGGGTGCCCACACTTTTTCGGCTTGCAAGCTACTTCTAAAATGACCAGGTCGAAATTATCTACCTACATTAAAAATGCTATTTTATATCACACACACTGAGCATATTTATGTATAAATAAAATGCATGTTGTGTACCTTGCATAACTGAATAACCTTTATGGCACAATAACAATTCAATACATTTATGGTCACTACTCCATTTGTATTTAATAATCGTCATGTGGGAAAAGGCTGACTCGCATAAATAATTAGAGCCGAATAATGCAGTCAAGGTGCTTTGAATTCAGCCGAGTGAAAAAAGACGGCTGTCCGATTAACTGCAATTTTACTTCCCTCTCCTTTCTCTTTCTCAGATCGCTTTTTGGAAGGACGTCAGTTTCGTAGTTTTTATGAACAGCTCAAAAATGCCTTTCAACATTTTCCTTCTTTGGAATAGTAATGATAGATTGACAGATCAGACAAACACACTTCGATTGTGACATTGTGAGAAAAAATTCCTCTTCCAATTCCACATCAAGCGCATACCCTCCCCAAACATTTTTTTTTTAAATCCCTTCTTTAGTCAATATAAATTAGAAGGCTAACTAGTAGGGCTGCACGATTAATCTTTTTTTTGTCATGATAACGATATTCATGACTCACGATCATTAATAAATATCGTTGCGATTTTACAGTATAAAGACCAAACTGATTTTTATGGGCGGAGTTTACGGATTGGACTGCATCACTATGACGTTACTGCGTCTAGATTGCAAGCGCTTTCTGAAGCAGTAGAAGTCAATAGCAGCAATAACAGTCAGTCAGAATAAACATATAATGGCGGAACAACGTGAGGAAGGTGCAGAAGTGCGATCATTAGTTCCTAAAAAGGGGTCATACTCTGGAACTATTTCGGTTTTGAGGAATGTGATGTTGATCAGGTACGAGTCTTGTGCAAACTTTGCTCCTGTTCCGTATAAAACGTCCCAAGGTAACACAACAAACCTCATCAACCACCTTAAAAGCCACCACAAAGTACACTATCAAGAATTTCAAAGACTGAAGGCACAAACAGCAACAACAAAAAATTACCAGTCATCCACAACACAGACAACAATATAAGGGACATTGTTCAATGCAATACCATATCTGCCTAGCTCGCAAAGACACCGGGAAATAACAGAGGCGATCACGTACCATATAGCCAAGGATATGTGTCCAATAACCACCATGAGCAGTGAGGGGTTTAAAAAAAATGATCGCAACACTTGATAAAAGATATAGCATTCCGTCACATAACCATTTTTCCAATGTTGCGCTGCCCTCGCTGTACGCGAAATGCCGAAAAGAAATAGAAAGAGAAATTCTCAGGCTCAGCCTTGAATATTTTGCTACCACGACCGACTTATGGTCAAGCAGAACTGCGGAACCGTATTTGAGCTTGACAGTTCATTTTATTGACAGCGAGTTTGAGATGAAAAGCAAGCTTTTGCAAACTTCATTTTTCCCACAAGACCATACAGCGGAGTTTATTGCAGTGGGCCTCAAACAAGCGATGTCCGCTTGGGGCTTGGTGGAAGAAAGACTTGTGTGCATCACAATGGACAACGCAGCTAATATGATTAGGGCAACATCTGTGAATAACTGGCCGAGGCTACACTGCTTTGGTCACAGACTTCATTTAGCCATCAGTAAGTTGTATGTTTTTTTCCCCAGATATATTGAAACAATTTGACAATTTAAAAATATTAATTGTTGTTGTTGTTTTAGTGATATTATAATCAGGGGTGCACATAACTGTGCGCGAATGCGCATGCATGGCAAAAATGATGAACGCGTAACGTCATTTTGTTACTACACCGCTTTCGCGTACAAAACAGAACAGCTCTTGACTGTGACCGTTTTTTGACACTGTGCGATTAAAATTTCATCTTCACCATTTGTTTTATGTCCTTTCGGTTTAGGTACTACGTTTATGATCGAAAAGTGTTTATTCCTCCGACTCAGGACCCTATTCTGCACCGGCGGAAAGCACCATACAAAGTGGTTTCGTTTTGAAATAAAATAATTTTGCGTGTTTTCCGCTTGTGGCAGTGGTAATTTTTAAATGAGGCGCAGCTGTGCGCATTTTCGGCTACTTTAAGACAACCAAATGACAGTGCGCTCTTCACCAACAGTATTTAGTCAGTGACGTTATTTATTAAACGATATTTAAGCGCCATGCACTCACGTGATATTAGATACGTACTCAAATAGCATTTTATTTTATTTCGGTCTTATCACAAAAGAACAACTGATTCTTTCATTCCATTTTTAATGAAACGCAATACATTTGTTTAATGCATATTACGCTCAAGATGCAACCTTGTGTTCCGTCAAGTTGCACAATGACGATAAAAACCACAAAATCTTAAGGGAGCGATCTGCACTTATTAAGACCTCGCTGCGGAGTGTGTACCAAACACCAGCACCTGCTACTCACCTGAGGAACACACTCAAAAAGTTATGTGCACCCCTGATTATAATGACAAATTATAATGACAATGAGTCATAGGTCTACAGTATAATATTCATCATTTTTATTCTGCTAATGTATCAAATTAGATACATTTAAAAGTTAAAAAATATTGGGATTAGTCAAATACTATTATGTTAATGTTTGTGAACCCAGATGAGTTTAGAATAAGTGAGTGTTTATTATTTATTAATAAATGTTTGATAATTGTCTTATGTAGGTGTATATAATTAGTGAAATAATTTTTTTTTATTATTTCTGATCAAACGTTGCATAAACAAGAGTCTTCCTGTGTCTTACTGTTTTTTTTTCTGATCATGTTTATTTCCTGAAGAGAATGCCATGAAGGATCCAAGAACTGACCGGGCTGTGGGGCTCTGTAAAAAGTTGGCGAGCTCCTTCTCTTACAGCTGGAAGCGTAAGAGAGAGTTTTTAGCTGCACAAAAGGAGATGAAACTCCCAGAGCACTCACTGAAAACAGAGTGTCCAACAAGGTGGGGATCACATCAGGCCATGATAGAGAGAATCATCAAGCAGCAAAAGGCCATTGCACATGTCCTGTCCTCTGACAAGAAGTCTCGTCATCTTATCCCAACATGGCAGGACATGGATGTACTAGAGGCAATCAACAAATTCTTGCACCCTCTAATTAATTTTACAGATGCACTGTCTGGCGAGAAGTACGTCAGCGTGTCATTTGTTAAGCCAGTTCTTCATCTTTTCAACGCATCAATCTTGAAAGTTAAGGATGATGATACTGACTTGTCAAGAGCAATCAAGTCTAAAATTTTGGAGTACCTAAACGAAAAATACAGTGATCCAGACATCCAAGCTCTATTGGACATGGCATCTATGGTGGATCCACGATTTAAGATGAAATACATGGCTGAGGTCAACAAAACAACAATTCAATCCAGACTCAAAGCTGAGATGCAGACTTTGGCAATGATGGTAATAAAAATGAGCTGCACTGAGATCTATATTAGTGTTTTGAGTCTCAATTAGTTACATTTGTTCTAAATGCCTTTTACTGTGTTTAGGTGCCACCCCAAGCTGGATGTGCCCCAAAGAAAAAGATGACTTTAGGAAGCTACTTTTAAACTGCTGAACAAGCCTTGCCACCTAACAACCAGAAATCCAGTGTAGCCTGTGAGCTGGAATCTTACTTGCAGTCAAGCTACCTGGATAGTGAGGGGGACCCATTAAAATGGTGGAAAGAACATTAAAAGATCTACCCAAGGCTTTCAAAAGTGGCAAAAAAATACTTGTACATACCAGCCACAAGCTCTCCTTCAGAGAGGGCTTTTAGTTCCGGTGGAAATGTAGTTACTTGCTTGCGGTCTTCCCTAAAGCCAGATCAAGTTGACAGGCTTGTGTTCTTAGCCAAAAATCTGTAACATGTTGTAAATTTTTTTTATTCTTATTTGATTTTATTACAAGTTGATGTAAATGAGGCAGTTTAATTTTATTTATTTACCACAGCTAAGAAAAACTCTCCATTCTAAACATGTTCGGTTTGTTTATTTTTCTTTATTTGTGGCTGTAAAGTGCAATAAGAATACACAAGTGAATAAAAGTTCATTACCAAAGGAATAATCGTCATTATTAATCGTGCTAAAAATTTTGAGCAAAATAATCGTGATAATCGTTTTTTCTGTTATCGTGCAGCCCTACTAACTAGATCACAGCCAGAGTTTTGCAGTAGCTCGCCCGTTTGATCGTGCGTGCGGGATGACCGTGAGTTAGAAGAGATCGCAGACTGGCCGCCCTGTATGTCAATCAAGAGGCAAATGCCATAGGGAGGATATATGATAGACTAACGTTTAAAAAAATATATTTTTAATGCAACGCAATCTACCTGCACTACCTTTGCGATGACGCATTGGGCACCCCTGCTCTATGGCATTTTATAGCAATTTATTTTCAGATACACCATGTTAAAGTCTGTGCTTCAGGCGTTATGTGAACTTGGTTTTATGGGCTCCACCACAGATAATGAGATCTCTTGCCTTTACATAAAAAAACGTGTTAGCACAGGGTTTTCTAGTTTAACAACATGTCTGTCTATGAAACTACAATTCAAGCACATCAAAAACTACATTATTTTGGATCTAATTTTACCAACCAACAAGTATGCAATGAACAAATTTGGTGTTCAAGTTGGTCAGCCTCAGTACCATGGCTAGTGTTTCTCACGTGAAAGCCATTGCATGACTGGACAAAAGTAAGCTACTGCTGACTGCTTTGCCCCACTGACCAACAGTGATTTAGAAAAAGTTTAGCACCGCCCACCTCATTAACAAAGAGACGAAGAATCCGTAAGTAAACATACCTGGAAATACGTAAGTCAATACATGTTTGGCGTGAATAAATACGTAAATCTTATTTATTAATGTCTTCATTTTTTCAAAATATTCACTTATTTATTCTTTTACTTATGACGAGAATTAATTTTTGCCAAAAATGTATTTCTTTATGCCAAAGATGTATTGATTTATTTACTTTCAAAGTCACACTTCGTCCTCCACACAAAGGAACCTCGCCTTCTCAGGAAAGAGACGAGTTTTTGTATATGGTATTAATGTGCAGTGCAAACAGTCATTTTCACCAAAACACATCACTGTGTATAGAAGAATTAATAATTTACATGACATTTAAGTAAAACATAAGTATACAGTGTATCATTTATATTAGGTTTAACAAAACTTGAGCGTAGTCTGAAACAAAAAAAGGAACAATTATGGATAAACTCATATTTTAGAGTCCCGAAAAACAATTATGGAATGTCAACCTATTTTCACCCTGGTAAGACAAGGAACATCATAAAATATAAACAGAATACTGCTTCGACGTTACAATGCAAGATATGAGATGTGCACGAAAAACTGTCTATAAAAATAAATAGTTCAGTACAAAGACAAAAAACTTATTCACGTGCATGCCTCGGTAAAATGCGTACCACTGCACGCTACAATTCCCAACATTTCGTTATTCAATTGTATGCTGTCCGTAACATGTAGCATGTTTTATGTGGTCTTCAAAGGGACTTAACGTGGACATATTTGGCCAAAATTATAGATGTTTTGTAGAAATACATGAATGGCATGGTATAACCAACTACATTAATGTGCACATTAATTAATCATACTTTTATTTTAGGCGTTAAACAAAAAGTCGTCTACAATAAAATAGTTAAGATATCTGGAAATTACATTATTAATAAAGTCTCACCTAATTACTTCGAAATATTTAAGTACATACCAGCTTCATTTCTGCACTTAAAATAACTGCTTGAAGATCAGCTGAAACTTTTTTGAACCTACTTCTTCTTAAGATGAAGAAAAAAATAATTTTATATTTCTTGACGATTTAATCTATTGCTGAATCTTGTTTTCACGTGGTTTTCAAAGTTCGTGATTGCACTACACGCATCACAAAACGCGCACAGGAAATAACCCGGATATCCTGTCATTTCTGCTAGCATCATGGGAATCGTAGTTTTATTCAAATCCATAAAATAGCTTTTATTATTATAAAATTAGGCAGGATGGTCGTGTCATTGAACTACAATTCCCGGTGATCCATTGTCTGCTTTCCAGTGTTGATATGAATATGGCTGCTGTCAGTTAAACAAAAGCAAATCAACCTACTATTTGACTGAAATCGATTAAGCTAAAAACAAAGCATATTAATATAAATATATATATGTACATTTTTGTTTGTCTCATTTTGATCACTACAGAGTGGAGTACGAGAAAACCGACATCAATTCTTAAATGATCAGGCGGCAGGAGGCCCATAATATTTTAAAGGTAATAACAGTCTCTTAATGTGTTCTTTCTTTATTTTACAATATGATTTAATTACCGTCACCAGGCATGTTTCCATGTTTTAGTTTGGCACACTTTACCAGGTCTAAAATTGCGCGCTGGAAGTGGTCACTTTTTGGGAATGGCAACAGAATATTTTCAGCGTAGTAATCTTTTTTTAATGACAACAATAGTATGAACGTTTTCTATCTTATTCTTCTTCATTTACTACTGACGATTGTACTGAAGGATATTTTGTATTGTGAACATGCCATCGTGTAATAAGACATTTTTCATTATTAAGATCACATAGGATTTCATAATTGTACTGTGTATGCATTACAGTGTTTTAGTTTTCGTAGTTTAACTATCAGTGACTGTGTTTCAGGAATTAGATTAATAAACTCGCAGAAATGCACATTGTATTTTTATGAGAATAGTGCTTTGCCATTCTTGTAGTTTAGCTCATATTAAGGACTGAATTAGTAAATGAAAAGTTTTTAAACTCAAACTTTAACAGATATATGTTAACTTTGGTTACAGTTTTGATTACTCAATATACCAAAATATCCATTTTCTATTTAAGTAGACGGATTCTCAGAATGTTTCAAGATTTTAGTCGAAACTCTGAAAGTAATAAGCTATGAGTTTAAAAAATATAAGTGAGTATTATGTTTAATTATCTCGGTTTTCATAGTATAAAAAACTGGTATAAATAACGGATGACCCTGTGCAAGAAACTGTCAAATTTTTACTTAATGAAATGGCAAAAAGGAAGTCCCGCTTAAAGGTTTTCGAATGCTGTCTCAGTCCTAGTGTCTATATAAATACAGGGAACTCCAGTTTCTGTATTACAACTTGCCTGAATAAGGGGCATGAGCTGACACGAAAGCGTGAAAATTGTAATCTGTTCAGTTAGCCAATAAAAGGTGCTTCACTTCTCATAACGAGACCTATAAAATTGAGGAAGTATCAGTAATTTATTATCAGAGCAGTATATTTCATAACTCTGTTACAACAGGATCTTGTTGGGGCAAATGTACGTCATTTAATTAATCTTTTTCCAAATCCACTTAAAACATTTCAATGATACTGTATAAAGTTTGATTTACATTATTCACCAATATAGGAAATGTCCAGCATTAAACATACATTTAGAATTGCATCTCTTGATATAGTGCCCAATAATATTGATACCCTTAGTAATAATAATAATAATAATAAACACAATATGGGCTATTAAAAACGACTTTATCGCTTATCCTCTTGATCTTTCATTCAAAATATGTACAAAAAATCAAACCTGTAATTCAAGTAAAATAACTTATAATAAGTAAAATTAAATTCTCATCCTAAATCACAGATTGCTCTCAAATATGTGTGTGCCACAACTATTAGTACCCCAAGAAAGCTGTATGAGTAAAATCTCATTGAGGTATATGTTCATGCATATTTTACATTTTAAGTTCATCTTACTTAGTAGGAACACTCAAGTGATCAGCCAGGATGACTTCCTGTTTCAGTGGGGGTATGAATATGAGGTGAAACAGGCCATATTCTCTTAGTTACCCACTGCAATAAGATAGACCCAAGAACACAGTAATGATGAACAATAAAAGGTCGATGAGCTTCACATATCAGAAATGGCTGTGAGAAAATAGCTTTAAATAGTTTAAAGCAACTGGAGATATTAAAGGAATCCTCCACCCATAAATGATATTGTTTAAATGTTACTTACCCAATGTGAGTTGTAGTGATGGGAGAGAAATAATTGCAATCTCCTGTTTACATTCAAAATGAAGGAAAATATTTATGACATAATCAAAAAGTAAGGACAAAGTGAAAATGTTAATGGAAATCTTCCCCTTTGTCATTGACAATAAAAATGTATTCTTTTGTAATTCTAGGAAGAATACAGTAATTTTCAGTTTAAGTGGGGAACCTTTTTTGTTTTTATTTATTTAAAAGTGATTTCTATGTTGAAATATTTCCATAAAAATCAAGTTTTTATTTTTTGCCACATCCCCAACCCTATCATCCATCCATTTTCAAATGCAGTTCAGGATCATGGGGTTCTAAGAGAGGATCTAAATTTGAACAGGGCTCCAGTTTATCCTAGACACTGGTTTTGATGTATAATTCTAAGTTTGTGGGTGTGGTAATATTTATTTATAAATACAACTTGAATGTATGGCAAGACTTTGAAAAAAATGGCAAATTTTTAAAAATTTCACATTAAAAATACTCAGACTATAAAAACAATATGAAACTTTGGGTGGCACAGTGGTAGCGCTGCTGCCTTGCAGTAAGGAGACCTGGTTTCGCTTCCACATCCTCCTTGCGTGGAGTTTGCATGTTCTCCCCGACTCTGTGCTGGTTTCCTCCGGGTGCTCCGGTTTCTTCCCAAAGTCCAAAGACATGCTAGTTAGGTGCATTGGCGATCCTAAATTGTCCCTAATGTGTTCTTGGTGTGTGTGTGTGTCCTGCAGTGGGCTGGTGCCTTGCCTGGCGTTTGTTTCCTGCCTTGTGACCTGTGTTGGCTGGGATTGGCTCCAGCAGACCCCTGTGACCCTGTAGTTAGGATATAGCGGGTTGGATAATGGATGGATGGATGATGCCCTTCAGTGTTACTTATAAGGATAAAATTATACATGCATCCACCAAGGGCTATCAAATCAAATGTCACTATTTGAATTTGATTCAGATGTGTTTTTAAAAAGTCATATGCAAGGCGAAAAACTTACATTAAAATTTATCAGAATAGTTGTTTGATTTACCTCACACCAATTCCAGCACCATTTTACCCTAAACATGATATAGAATGGGCGGCACGGTGGTGCAGTGGGTAGCGCTGCTGCCTCGCAGTTAGGAGACCCGAGTTCACTTCCTGGGTCCTCCCTGTGTGGAGTTTGCATGTTCTCCCCATGTCTGTGTGGGTTTCATCCAGGTACTCTGGTTTCCTCCCACAGTCCAAAGACATGCAGGTTCGGTGCATTGGTGATTCTAAATTGTCCCTAGTGTGTGCTTGGTGTGTGGATGACTGTATGCGCGCCCTACAGTGGGCTGGCGCCCTGCCCGGTGTTTGTTTCCTGCCTTGCGCCCAGTGTTGGCTGGGATTGGCTCCAGCAGATCTCCGTGACCCTGTAGTTAGGATATAGTGGGTTGGATAATGAATGGACGATATAGAATACTGCATTGTATCTGTTTCTGAACACCATTTTCATGATTTTTTTCTAATGATGCATGGTTACTTTGTATTGTTAATAGAGTGGACAGCTGTACTCCTTTTACTCTGCATCTTAAGACCATTTGTTTCTTTCACTCACTGTGTTTTTTTTTTGGGATTTTTATTCTTTTACTAAGAACTGATTTTTAGCACTTCTCTGGAATCCTAAAAATATTGTTCTGTTTCTGATCCTGTTCCTGTTCTGTCTTGAACCTGAGGTCCAGGGCTTGCTACTACTTAATGCTGCAACTGTTAAGCATCTATCACATCAAGCAAAAATTTGTTTCATTTCTGATTATTTGCAATTGAAAGCAACTGCCATATTTATGATCACATGGTGAAAACACTATACTTTTTATAAACATAACCCAATATTCCTCACAGCAGATCTTTGAAACGGAGCATGCAAAATTTTTGTGTGCAAGCTTTACATCCAGATAGAACAGGGTTTGAATTGCTTTATTTATGATTTATAGTCTGTGGTTTCTGTTTATGTTCTATATTTATCTTTTAAAAATAAATGAGTTATTCTGTAAACAATCCAACCTTAAAAATAAGTTAGCTATTTTCATAACATTGTAGTATTGTGTAAAATATATGATTATCTGTTTGTGCTGCATGTTGTGGTAAATTTAATTATTTTGAACTTGTGATAATTCTTGTCATAACTTCACCCTCTGAAAGGGCATTCAGCATTGGGGGAAGTGTGGTCACATGCCAGAGGGCAGCACTAAACCAAACACTATTAATAGGAATCAGTTTCTAGCAGAGAACCTGTGAAGAAGGCATTGGTGAATTTTAAATGGGGAAAAAAAAACTGAAAAGTTCCAGTTCTAGAACACAAATCGAGAAAAAAATAAGACGTTCCAGATTTCCGTAGCAGTATATAATTAAAAGTTCTGTATTCACTGTAGTTAGCAACACTGTTTTTAAAAAGGGATCTTTTGCACTTTTTGTAATTAAGAAAAAAGTGAGCTGTAATTATTTAGAGTTTATAACATTTCAAGTGCTTATATATTCAGTTTTTTTTTATTTGGCTAATTTATGATTCATGTTTATCAAGAACCATTACCACAATAAAGAAAATGCTTGCAGCTGCAAACAGTGTCTAACCATGTTTATGTCTATAATCATATTAAACGTGAAGAGCCTTTTTATTTTTTGAGATTGCAATATGGTTATTGGTATTGCCTACTATCTTACAAAAATGTGAATCTTCCTATGTATCTCTAAAACCTGTTAAAGAAGAAATATGACATGTTAAATGACTAGTAAAACCACATTTGGTTGGAGTTGGGAGAGGGTAATTATTAGTTCTTCTGTGCATATAATTGGGAGTTTATATGCATGCTCCTATTTCTAGTATTATGGTACTGCATTCCTGATGGGAGTGTTATGGTACCCTTGAGTGAACAGTTTTGGTTATGCATGTACCAGTGCTCATGAGTGGCAGATAAAAGTTTATTGCTAACATCAACAGTGTTTTATCTTTATTAAAGTTTAATATGCTCACTCCTTAATTTTTTATTAGTTCAACAGCCCTGGTCACAAATATTTCAAAATATTTTCTCAGAACTCCCTAGACAGATTCCTGACCTCCAGATTAATAGTCACTACTCCTGGGTACCATGGACCATGCGACAAGAGTGATGGTTCTTATTGCTTTACTCCGTCTTTTTTTTTTTTTTTAATTTATTCACTGTCTCTAAGTTGTGTCTCTAGTCTCTCCATTAATACTAAAAGACATTGAGGTCTGAAATTAGTATAATTCCACCTTTCCATCCATCTTCGATTCCACAATCAAATTCAAGGCAGTACTGATCCTAACACAGCTGGGAACAGGACTGAGCGCATTATACTAACATTTTTCTTGTCCCTTTACTAATAAGTGATGCATTGAAAGTCAAGCTAATACTGTAGCTTGTTTCTTATGTGATACTTCACTTATGTGAGTATTTGGTCAGGGAACAGGGTTTGAAAGAGCGATTGAAGAAATGTATGTTATTAATTATTCATGTTATAATGCATCAATTTATTCACTGATGAATAGCTGGAATGTACAGTGGGTACAGAAATTATTCAGACCCCCTTCAATTTTTCACTCTTTGTTATATTGCAGCCATTTGCTAAAATCATTTAAATAAATTTTTTCCTTCATTAATGTACATACAGCACCCCATATTGACAGACAAAAAAAAGAATTTTTGAAATTGTTGCAGATTTATTAAAAAAGAAAAACTGAAATATCACATGGTGCTAAGTATTCAGACTCTTTGCTCAGTATTTAGTAGAAGCACCCTTTTGAGCTAATACAGCCGTGAGTCTTCTTGGGAAAGATGCAAAAAGTTTTTCACACCTGGATTTGGGGATCCTCTGCCATTCCTCCTTGCAGATCCTCTCCAGTTCAGTCAGGTTGGATGGTAAACGTTGGTGGACAGCCATTTTTAGGTCTCTCCAGAGATGCTCAATTGGGTTTAAGTCAGGGCTCTGGCTGGGCCATTCAAGAACAGTCACAGAGTTGTTGTGAAGCCACTCCTTCGTTATTTTAGCTGTGTGCTTAGGGTCATTGTCTTGTTGGAAGGTAAACCTTCGGCCCAGTCTGAGGTCCTTAGCACTCTGGAGAATGTTTTTGTCCAGGATATCCCTGTACTTGGCCGCATTCATCTTTGTCTCGATTGCAACCAGTCGTCCTGTCCCTGCAGCTGAAAAACACCCCCACAGCATGATGCTGCCACCACCATGCTTCACTGTGGGGACTGTATTGGACAAGTGATGAGCAGTGCCTGGTTGTCTCCACACATACCACTTAGAATTAAGGCCAAAAAGTTCTATCTTGGTCTCATCAGACCAGAGAATCTTATTTCTCACCATCTCAGTCCTTCAGGTGTCTTTTAGCAAACTCCAAGATGGAACTTTTTGGCCTTAATTCTAAGCGGTATGTGTGGAGACAATCAGGCACCTGGAGAGGATCTACAAGGAGGAATGGCAGAGGATCCCCAAATCCAGGTGTGAAAAACTTGCTGAATCTTTCCCAAGAAGACTCATGGCTGTATTAGCTCAAAAGGGTGCTTGTACTAAATACTGAGCAAAGGGTCTGAATACTTAGGACCATATGATATTTCAGTTTTTCTTTTTTAATAAATCTGCAACAGCAATTTCAAAAATTCTTTTTTTTTGTCTGTCAATATGGGGCGCTGTGTGTACATTAATGAGAAAAAAATTAATTTAAATGATTTTAGCAAATGGCTGCAATATAACAAAGAGTGAAAAATTGAAGGGGGTCTGAATACTTTCCATACCCACTGTATACCAGTCAATTAGAATGACAGAAACAGCCAGCACTCCAGAATAAAAAATGTACTTGGAGGCATCTGGCTCCTAAAATGAAACAAATAAGAGCCAAATGACTTGTTTAGTTGCCAAATTACAGAAACAATATTGTCCATGTTAACGTAAAAAGATGCTTATGGTGTCTTCTGTTCTGTGCCTGTAGGTCTCTTCACTTCTTTTATTGCCTGATTCTTACACTTCTCTATTGAGCCTGTCCTCACACTTTAATCAAAAAGTAGATCATTTTAAAATATCAATACTCTGTAGTCACAAGTGTGTGTACTCATTAGATTTTGTGCCAGTAAAGGTATCACTGACTAACATAATAACACTCTCGCTTGGCCATCATGTATACTTCTCCTTTTGTTTGTGCTGAGCTAACGCCGTACACATGACTCAGTATCAAACTGTTCAAGTGAAGGGCCTTCAGAGGTGCTCCCAGTCAAATCCTACAATGTTGAAACATTAGGTGGAGTTGCGCAGCCCTAACATTTTTATTGTTTGGTCCAGAAAAGCCTGAGTGATTTCATCTTAATGCAAAACAATCCTAAATTCTGTATAGTAAGGCTATTTTGTCAAGGTCACCTTGCATATAATATTGTAAGACATGTCTGCCAACTGTCCTTTATGAGCAATCAAAGATGTTTCCTCTCAGCCTGGACAACCTCTGCATCAAAACAGTTAAAGTACATTTCTCTAATCTTAGGAGTGCACCTTCTGCTCTTGATGTACCCATATTAATACAGGCTCAGTACATGGGTTTTATTTAACCAGTAGTTATGCTGGTCTCCATTATTAATGTAGATTTTATTGTGTTTAGTATTCCCTGAACAAGGCCATGTTTATACTCGGATAATCCAACGAGACTGTTCATGGTTACATTAGAAATAAATTATTTGCAGTATGTACATTATCACTTCCAAATTCACCAGTTCAACAGTCAATAATGACTGAGATGTAGTTTTTCTTTGCAGTCCTACATAGTGTTTGCACTTTATGTTCATCCAAAAAGCACCTAATAAATTCAGCACACACTATTTCATTTTAATTCACCTTTTATGCATCCATTTTATTCTTTTTCATTATAAGGTTTGTGCTATATATTTTGTGAGTGTTAATTCCTTGCATGCAGTAATGTGTTACATTACATTGTATTTTCATTTCTTTAATAAAGTCCTTCTTGGCATATTTTAACAGGTGTTAGACATGATCTGAGCTAAAGTGCATTTACTCTCTCACTCTCGTGTGTCTGTGTGTTTCTGTGTGTGTGTGTTAAACCATTGCCTTCAAAAGCTAAGATCTTCCTGCAACTGTATGACCAGGTTTACAACAAAGAAGTCAAGCTGCATCAATTATTTAACTTTATTATATCCAAGTCAAGGAGTTCTCAAAGCCATACCCTTCTAAAATGCCGTTACAGTCTGTTGAATTATTCGCTGAAATTAGATGATTGTTTTGATGCACTGTTGTCAATACTCACTTCATACAACAACAACAACAACATTTATTTATATAGCACATTTTCATACAAAAATTAGTTCAAAGTGCTTTACATAATGAAGAAAAGAAAAATAAAAGACAAAATAAGAAATTAAAATAAGACAACATTAGTTAACATAGAAAATGAGTAAGGTCCGATGGCCAGGGTGGACAGAAAAAACAAAAAAAAAAAATAAAATCTGCAGGGGTTCCAGGCCATGGGACCGCCCAGTCCCCTCTGGGCATTCTACCTAACATAAATGAAAAAGTCCTCTTTGTAGCTAGGGTTCTCACGGAGTCACTTGATGTTGATGGTCATACAGACTTCTGGCTTTTAATCCATCCCTCATTGTTGGAACATCATGGTGCTTTGAGTAAAGGACACCGAAAAGGAAACAGAAGAGAGAGTAGGGGTTAGCACAGATTTTAGTGCCACCATGAATAGTTATTATAATGAGTTGGATATACAGTAGTATCAGGATTTTAATTACAGTGAAGTTATGAGAAGGCCATGTTAAAGTAATGTGTTTTCAGCAGTTTTTTTAAACTGCTCCACTGTATTAGCCTGGCGAATTCCTATTGGCAGGCTATTCCAGATTTTAGGTGCATAACAGCAGAAGGCTGCCTCACCACTTATTTTAAGTTTTGTTCTTGGAATTCTAAGGAGATACTCATTTGAGGATTTGAGGTTACAATTTGGAATATAAGGTGTCAGACATTCCGATATATAAGATGGGGCGAGATTATATAAGGCTTTATAAACCATAAGCAGAATTTTAAAGTCAATCCTGAATGTCTCAGGTAACCAGTGTAGTGGCATCAAAACTGGAGAGATGTGCTCAGATTTTCTTTTTCTAGTTAGGATTCTAGCAGCTGCATTATGCACTAGTTGCAAACGATTTATGTTTTTTGGGTAGTCCTGAGAGGAGTGCGTTACAGTAATCTAGTCGACTGAAAACAAATGCGTGAACTAATTTCTCAGCATCTTTCAATGATATAAGAGGTCTAACTTTAGCTATGTTTCTTAAGTGAAAAAGTGCTGTCCTAGTGATCTGATTAATATGCGATTTAAAATTTAGATTACAGTCAACAGTTACCCCTAAGCTTTTTACCTCCGTCTTGACCTTTAATCCTAATGTATCCAGTTTATTTCTAATAGCCTCATTGTATCCATTATTGCCAGTCACTAAGGTTTCAGTTTTCTCTTTATTTAACTTGAGAAAGTTACTGTTCATCCATTCTGAGATAGTGTTAGTGAATCAAGAGAATCGGGGTCATCAGGTGCTATTGATAAATACAGCTGTGTGTCATCAGCATAGCTGTGGTAGCTCACATTGTGCCCTGAGATAATCTGACCTAACGGAAGCATGTAGATTGAGAATAGCAGCGGACCCAGGATAGAGCCTTGTGGAACACCATATCGGATATAATGTTTCTTTGAGTTGTAATTACCACAACTAACAAAGAATTTTCTCTCTGCCAGGTAGGATTCAAACCAATTTAAGACACTGCCAGAGAGGCCCACCCATTGACTAAGGCAATTTTTAAGAATACTATGATCAGTGGTGTCAAATGCGGCACTCAGATCTAAGAGGATGAGAAGAGATAAATGGCCTCTGTCTGCATTTACCCGCAAATCATTTACTACTTTAACGAGTGCAGTTTCTGTGCTGTGATTTGTTCTAAAACCCGACTGAAATTTATCAAGAATAGCATGTTTATTTAGGTGGTCATTTAACTGCATAATGACTGCCTTCTCCAGAATTTTACTTAAGAAAGGCAGGTTAGAGATGGGTCTAAAATTTGTTTATGTTTCTTAAGTAGGGTTTTAACTACAGCAGTCTTAAGACAGTCTGGGAAGACCCCCGTATCTAATGATGAATTTACTATGTCAAGAACATTATCAATTAGCACACCCGATACTTCTTTGAAAAAATTTGTTGGTATTGGGTCAAGGACGCTGGTGGAGGGTTTCAGTTGAGAAATTATATAAATCAGGTAAATCTATCCTAGTGAAAGAGTTTAATTTGTTTATAACGGAATGCTGGGGTTTAGGAGGAACCTTAGTGTTGGGGAGATATACCATGTTATTTCTAATATCATTAATTTTTTGGTTGAAAAATACAGCAATAGCCTCACAGGTTTTACTGGAAGTACTTAGGAGACATTCCTTTGAGTTACTTGGGTTTACCCGTTGTCTCATTTCTAAGGATCAATTATAGTAGCCAGAGAGCTGGAACTGGAAATGCACCAAACACTTTTTAAAAAGTCTGTAGTTTTATATTTTGCCCTTAAGAAATGAACTAGCACGTGAAAGCTTTGCAGGATCCATTATTACATAATTAGTAGCCTCTAGGCTTACTTATTTTTCACTAGTAGATACTTTGGCAGTGTGCTTCAGCAGGACACAGAGGTGTGCACTTCTAACTCTTTAACATAAGTAAAAAAATATTCAGTAAAATCAGATATATTTGTTTTTGCAACAAAACAAAAAAAAGCAAGGATTTTTTAATGCTCAGTGCAACCAAGGAAGCAAGACCGTGTTTGTAAAATTACTAACAAACAGAATTATACAACATAGGGGCTTCAAACAAAATGACTACTGCTTCTGCTGTTGCCGCCTGAATTGATATGTGCACATATGTGCATATACTCCTCATGGCCCCTCACATTATAGCGAAGCTGTTTCACATAGAGATTTCATTGACCACATTTTTATTTAAGACTTATTAGTTATGCCTCAGTACAGTATATACATGCTAAAATAAGTGAATAAATAAAAAACTTGTTTTCAGTGTGCTGTTTCAGTTCCTGTGCACATCTTAGTCACAATTAAATCTAACATTGTCAGTTATGAACAGATTTCAAAACTTTAAAGGATAATATAAACCCAATATATTGTGAAGGTGTGTGCTGGCTCCATGTTACCGGTCCCTTACAGGAGCCTCTTGAACCTGCCACTATCAATAACGTTATCAAGGTAAGCTGGGCAGATGAGGACACACACACACACACACACACACACACACATAGCAAGGGGTAGGTGCAAAAAGTGCTAAAATGGTTTTAGTAAAAACCAAAAAACACGGTGTTCAAATAAATAGTGCAGTGCTTCAAGTTCAGTAAATAAATAATCTATTAAAACAGTGCTCGTGGAGGTTAAAAACTAGTCCAATAAAAATCTGTTGAAAATGAGGTTAAAACACTGTGCAGGAAGCTTCTTTAAAAACCTCTGAGCCCTGGTGGATCTCTATCTTGGCATCTCTTACCTGTCTCCTAATTGGACATTGCTGGAGGAGAAGATGCCCAACCGACAGTCACAGCCATCCTTTTTCCACAGGTCCAAGTCCCTACTGTCCCATGGTACCCAGCAGGGCTCCCGATCCGGACCTCAATCCAAGGCTCAGGCCTGTGGCCATCCGTGATCCAGGCAGGGCTCCCCATCCAAGCTTCCCCGACTCCTGCTGCCTTCCCGGACCTATGCAGAAGCAGCATCCAGGTCACTCTACCTCCCTCAACCGCTCAGCCAGTGTGATCCACTTCAGCAGCCCTAAGCATCTCTCTTGTTCATTTGCTCGCTCGCACTGGCTCTGTCCGCCTTTGTTCCTTCTCTCTTGTCCTCTAACCTCCAGTTCTTTCTTTTCTCTTTCCTTTCATTTTTTCCCTTTCTTTCCCTTGCAGACTCCTTTTATTCTACTTTCCTAATTGGGTGTGGGTGTGGGTGTGTTGTGCTAACCCCACCGCAACAATTATAAGGCACCTGACTGATACTCGCACTTGCACGGGTATACACAGCCTGCCAGGCACCTCCACCTTCCACGGGCAAAGTGTGATCACACACACCTGCTCCCGATTCGAGCCTGCACCTCTTTACGATGTGAATATTTATTTAAATACGGACCACTGATTTTTTTAGCCACGGACCCACTATACTACATATATGTATTTTTCTTCTTGGATATTCAGTGAACAGCAGCATCGCTTCACAATGTGCAAATTCAGAAGTAGCAACATCGAATACAGTTTGTTATTATCAGCTTTATCTATCTTGCTATTCCTATCTGAAGAACTATTGCTCTAGTCATACCATAAATTAGTGTAACTGCAAATTCAGTTCAAACAGCCACCTACAAACCTATCAGCTGAGAGCACATATGCTGTTTATGCTGTGACAAGTAAACTTGTGTGTTTGGTGCTTACATATGACTGAAAAGGTAATTCTGCATATGAAAACAGGGGTGCTTGGTGATGGTGGTAAAAGGGTCAAAGCTGTACTGAAATAACTACAGATAAAAAAGCTGTGGCGTGGTACCCTGCACACTGTGATCATATTACATCTGGTTTTGTGCAGTCTGTCATTTAGGATATGTATTCTTTAATCAGATTTGAGAATGGAGATCTGTTGATTTTGTTTTTAGATGCTTCTAGGCGAGTGACAGTGTTCATAAACAGTGGTTTTGTCACCAATCAGTAGTGCATTTCATATTTTAAATGTATCTAAGAATTACTTGGTTTTTATTTAATAGACATACTGAACACTTGGGTGACGGATTTTGTTTTTGTGATTATTTAAAACTTACTCAATGTTGTTGTTTTGATGATAGTGAAAATACTTTTATCAAAGATCAGGTTAACCTTATTACTTATCATAGCTTGCCTAGAGATCAGTCCTGGAGAGACACAATTCTCATTTTGTGACTACAGTCATTTTGTTTAAAAACTACTGTGTATAGTTTCTTCTTGAGCTGCTCTTTTGTTATGTTTCAAGCAGGGTTCCTCCCACAGCTTATGTTTAAATTTGTGTTTTTGTCTTTTTGATCATATTATAAAATGTAAGTATTAAATCCTTTATATATTATTGTGTTATTTTTGTTTAATTGTAAAATTATGCATTTTCTGTCAGTGTTAATTACCATTCAGTTTTTATACATGAGAGTATGGTCTGCCTTGTTCCTTGTTTTTTGTTGGTGGTTCCCTAAGAGGTGAGCCCACCAGTCTTATCACCATTGGGGTAAGTGCGCAGTCCTATAAAGGCTAATGGTAAATGCAGTGTAGAAATGTCACATGAACTGGTTTTGCGGTACCAAGCTGATACCAAAGTTCCAAGAATATAATGGTACTAGCTTTTTTACAGTATTGGTAGCATTGAGAAATTTGGTGCTATTCTCATATGTGATTGCTTGACTGCAAGTAAACCAATTACTTTGGAAGCCACAAAAATACTTGAAAACATCTTGAATAAAAGTTCCTTTGGAAATGTCTTACATTGGTTATGATACAACATTGCATCAAAACATGTCAAAGAAAAATGCAAAGGTGTGGAAGTGCTTTGATTTGTGGCAAAAGAATTTCATTGTGCTTTTGAAGAGGGAAAGAAAAAAATCAAGACACAAAAACACACACAGGCTCGGGTTATTGCTTCTTTTATCCCATTATGGAATCGGTTCAGAAACAGGTTTATGCATGGATTGCCAAACTAGTATTAGGTGATGCTGGGGTCTAGGATCTTTATATCTTCAATTTTCTCATTAAAGAAGTTCATAATGTCTGTACTGCTAATGTCTGTTGGTATTTTGCACTGTAGTTCTAAATTCCCATTTGTTAAATTAGATTATTATTGTTGTTACCTATTATTGTAGACTACCAGCCAAAGAAAGCTTTAAAGAGGGCTTTTTTATACTTTTTAACACTTTCTGTCCATGCAATTAGAAACACCTGCTGCTTTGTTGCTCGAGGACAATGAGTCCTCTCATTAAACCTGCGTGAGTTTCTGTGTGCTTTCATCACTTTTTTTTCATGGGGCGCTACTATATCCAGAGCCTTTCTCAAGATCACATTATAATTCATTGTTAGCTGACCTAAATTATTTTTTCATGATTACACTTTATTTATTTAAAAGTTCTGGACATTTTGAAGCAGAGATACAATCTAGATGTAACGCTGTCTGCTTTAATCTGTAAATGTATCAGTAAGGGCAGAACCAAGCATACTTAAGTAGTGATCAGAGATAATTTAATAGAGTAATATTTAAATGTTGAATTTCAACTCTGTAAATTATACTTAGATCTAACCTATTTATGATTATGAGTTGGAACATTGGCAATCTGACAAAATCCTGCTAAGTTTAATAAACAAATAAAAAATTTCCTAAAAGTGTCAGTTTAAAAATCAATGTATACATTAACCTCCATCAACACTGCACAAGTATAGTTCATAGTTAAATCAGATAAAAGGGTGCCAAATTCAGTCATGAACAATGAATAAGGCTCTAGTCGTCTTTAGACTAGCTCTACAATTGTGCCGGGATCTGTTTTAATAATTAAAATGAGTGCCTCAAATAATGTAAGTTTGCCTACATTTTGAGAATCAGCTTCCATTTGGTCACAATGAATTAGTCCATGAGTTATGTCCTTGACCAGTATCTCTAGGTTTATGATAGAATGTGTATCTGTTTGGTGATATATTTTTTTGTTTTAATTTGAATTACATTACTGTTACAGGTACCCCGGTGGAGGGTCTGCTTTTATATCTCTCTCTAATTATATGCCTTATTTTTGGTTATCAAATTATTTAGTGTTTGCATGAAGACTTAATTTTTTAATTTATAAGATGCTCCATGAAAGGGATTCTGTGTTACAGATACAGGAGAGTAATAGGTGGGATAAAAACAGTCTGTGATTTAAGATCACAAGGATGTGAGTTTGGGTGGTGCTCTGATCAGTCAACCGAAGAGTTTTGCTGCCTATTTTTGGTATAAAACAAAAGATCCTTTCCAGTGATGATGAAGCCATCTCTCTTGAAAAATCCATAAATTATCCCAGTTGTTCACAAATGCTATGCTTTTATTTGTACCCCAGGGGTCTCATGTATCACCTTGCATAGAATTCAAAGTAAAACATGGTGCACAGACAAAACTTAGAAATGTCTGTACATACAAAAAAATTCTGATTCATAAAACTGTGCATAAGCAAAATTCCATACACTTTCCCTTTATAAATCCCAATTAACATGAATTTTAATACACATGCACACGCTTACAGCTCCACCAGACTCCTCCCAGAATTTCACATATTTGATTAAGTAAATCAATTAGAGATGCACCGATATGGGAATTTTGGGCTGATGCCGATATCCGATAATGTCTATGTACTTATCTGCCGATATACATATTTATAAGATACAGAGAAAAATAAGACTTGATCTGTCTGGACAAGAATTACAGACAAAGTGAACATTTATTTGTATAACAATTTTGCACGCCACATTCAGTCATTAAAAGCAAATGATATCTGCCGCATTTGGCTGGCTACCTGTTGGTTATATGGGAAACAGTTTTGCAGGTTGTTGCTTTAAATAAAACTTTTCTCTTTCTTTTTGATGGAACAAATACAACAAATTCAACAATAATCGAAAAAAATAAAAACTAAAAAAAATGGTAAAATGTACAATGACAATGAAATAAGCAATACCACTTAAGAATAACATCTTTTGCAGATTATTTACAATCATTAAAATGGCTTCTGCTCAACCACATTTGGCTGGCTATGTGATCCTTTGTTTTACAGTCTGCAGTATTAAATATCACATAACTTTTTTCTTTCTTTTTGATGGAATAAGTCTAACCAATCTATAATTTTAAAAAACAGAAAAGCATACAATAGTAAAGAAATAAATAACTTTATTTCTGGAGGCTTATTATTCTTTACTGTTTTTTAAGCATGATAAGGGAGGCTTTTCTTAACGAACAAGAGCATGTCTGCCTTGTCGCAGGAAATTCTGTTTCTCTTTTCATTGATCACATTAGAAGCCAAACTGAATAATCTCTGGCTGTCCACGCTAGTACATGGGGATGACAGGAACTTGCGTGCTACTTTTGTAATGGTAGGAAACCGACTCCAGTTGTTGTTCCAGTATTTCAGTGGATTTTCATTCCTCAGGATTGGTGCTTGAGAAAGAAATCTCTGCACCTGCTGAGTAGCATGCATACATATACAGTATTATATTCTACGTCAACTTTCATATCTAAAAGATAGATCTGCATTTTGGCTTTTACCAGGGCTGTCAGATTAAGATTATAATCCTTACAATAAAAATAAGTATATGGCATTTGAATCGAATGCATATCTGTATTGTATTTGCTGTTTTTTGAAATATTTTATTATTAATATTTTGCTTTTCACTGTAGATCATGATCTGCTTACAAGTCGCTCATTATTGCTTAAGAGACAGACTCAAGTGAAAACAGTGGCTTCCATGAATGTGATTGGCTCTCGCACAAAAAGCAACATAAGCCACACACCGCACTGACACTTTCTAAAGACAATGTTCAAAAGAAAAACAAAATTGTCAGTGATTGCTTAAACAAAGTAAATGCAGTCATTTTTTAAATTTTTTTCCTAGAGGCCAGAGGACCTTGTATCCCTGTCTATTTTTTATCTATACTAATAAAAGGCAAAGCCCTCACTCACTCACTGACTCATCACTAATTCTCCAACTTCCCGTGTGGGTGGAAGGCTGAAATTTGGCAGGTTCATTCCTTACAGCTTCCTTACAAAAGTTGGGCAGGTTTTATATCGAAATTCTATGCGTAATGGTCATAACTGGAAGCAGTTTTTCTCCATTTACTGTAATGGAGATGAGCTTCAACGCCGTGGGGGCGGAGTTTCGTGTGACATCATCACGCCTCCCACGTAATCACGTAGTACATAGAAAACCAGGAAGACCTCAAAAAAGTGCTCAAGAAAACATGCATTATATAATTGAGAAGGCAGCGAAACAATAAGAAGCGAGCGAGTGACATATACAACCATATTCATGAGTTCTGCTACTTCGGAAACAAAGCACGATGTAAACCTACACTTTAAATTAAGTTCATAGACAGGCTGCCGCTGGCGTTTGTAATTTAGTGCCTGCCCATATAAGGCCGTCCGTCAGCGGCAATCCAATAGCAAACTGCCACAGGTAAATATTCACGGGTGAAGGACTGTGCTTATGGAGAGGAAGATGAGATGGTCAGGGTGGTGTTTGACACAAACTCGGCGAAACTGCGAGAGAAAGTTTTAAGTGCCAGGACTAAGGTAACATTAAATAAAGCTATGAACATAGCGAGATGGCACCAGCACAGCTGGGAATCTTGATGCAAGTACACCGAGTGGCTCACGTGAACTGGCGCAGTGCACAGATAAAAGCAACAGTTCCAAAGAGCTGAACAAAACCGAATTACACAATTGAAAAGGCAGCAAAAATATGAAGCGTCTGATAAGCATATTCATAAATGCAGCTACTGTGGAAACAAAGCACACGGTGGAAAAAGTCAATGTCCCGCTAAAGGAAGACAGTGTAAAAAAAACCCGTGCATGCAGTGTGTCAGGTCTCAGATAAAGAAGAAGACGAGCTGTTTATTGATGCAGTAAGAAACGAATCGATGAATGAAACCTGTCATCTTTACAACGATTGACAAACACGGAATGTAACTTGAACACAACACATCGAACAAATACGAACCTGATTGAAAGAAATAATGATAATCAAATCCTTGATGACAGCAACACTCAGTAACACTCACAAAACAAATACTGTATATTGACAGTCATGTTACGTTATTTTTAAAATGTTCCCTTTTCTTTTTCTACCTTTTTAACACACTACTTCTCGCTGCGATACGCGGGTATATATATATGTATATATATATATATATCCCGCTCTACATACTCGAATAATGGATACTTTATTTGCCATCAATGATTGTTTTGGTAAAGCCATACTCAGTGTATTCATTAGATGAGCGGTAAAAAGTAAGAGCGAGGGAGGATGACTCATTGAGGCATGCAGGTTGTAGTCTTGGCGTCAACTCTATCTGAATTGCGCGATCACATTTGAAAAATGTATCTTTTCAAGTTCTATTTAGTCCATATGTGTCAAACTCAAGGGCGGGCCACATCCGCCCAGTGTAATTATATCCGGCCCGCGAGATCATTTTATATACTGTATTATTGTTATTAAAGCCGGGTATATGAAGCGCTGGTAACACAATAAACTACAGATCCCATAATGCAGCGCTTCAGCTGCCTTGCCGAACACTTACCGCGTTAATCAAGTCTACCTTATGATGCTGCAAGTTATTGCGAAGCTAGAGTTATTGCGCACTGAGTTTGCCGGCGCTTTGGTGACTTTGAAGAACAAAAAGTCCGTCTACATGCGGCTCGAACCTTGTGCATGTTTGGTAGCACATATCTGTGTGAGAAGCTCTTCTCAGTGATAAAGACTAACAAAACAGCACACAGGAGTCGCCTCACTGATGAGCACCTGCAATCCATCCTGAGAATCTCCACAACACAGAACCTCACACCAAACAGAAACAAACTTGTGGCCAAAAAAAGATGCCAGGCGTCCAGCTCTAAAATGACATATGAGCAAAGACAACTGAATGATTTGATTTGTTATTGCACGTAAGAGCGGAGTCAACCGTTTTAACAAACAGCGTATTGCACTGATCTGAAATAGCTGTGTGTGTATATATGTAGATATGTATGTATATGTATATATATGTTTATATATGTGTGTGTGTATGTATGTATGTATATATATATATATGTATTTGTGTGTATATATGTGTGTGTATGTATGTATATGTGTGTGTATATATGTAGATATATATGTATGTATATATGTATATATGTATATATATATATATATATAACATATGACAATAACACTCATCACTCACAAAAGTGACAAAACAATTACATTGACAATCAGGTTACGTTATTTTCAAAATGTTTCCTTTTCTTTTCATTGCTTCTTTAACACACTACTTCTCCGCTGCGAAGCGCGGGTATTTTGCTAGTAGTAAATAAACTGAAGCATTGTGACCCTTTAAGTGTTTTACAAATGAAACAAGTGTATTAAATGTTACTTTGTTGAGGTCTTTTAAGTATTTTTTGTATTATAATCAATTATTAGAAGACAGCTTTTTTTCAAAATAAAAATATGTAAAACGAGTTTGTGTTTATTTATGAAACTATTTAGTTAACACGCACCGAACAAAATATGAAGCAAAGAAGCATAGGCTATAGTTGGCTTAGTCGTTTGATGAAAACTAGCGATCTTTAAAATGGGTGTGTTTAACACAGAAGATGCTGACCGTTTAACTAATGCAGTGAAAGGCAACCTTTTTCGAGTTGCGGCGCACTAAAAAATTTCTTTCGCGGCACACCTGAGGGACTGCCCATAAATAAAGTCGTGACGACACAATCTATGGACAATCGCCAATAAAAACAGTTAATTTTACAAGTTTGAAAGACATTTTTATTAATAAAGGAATCAAAGGATAAATCTCAAATTTAAATAATGTGAACGTTAAGATTGTTTTTCAGCACATATGAGATTGATGCGAGGAACAATTTTCGAAAGACAGACGCACATTTCCTTGTTGATCAATTGAAGTCTCTCGCGTTTCTTAGACTTCATTTCCGTAAGTGTTCCGTTATCTGTTTTTCCAACATAAAATATTTTTTTAAACATCTTTTTAATCAACCAAAAGCTCAAAAACACTATCAATTTTAAATATTTTACAAAAGTTTTCACAGCGCCCCTAGAAAATTCCACGGCGCACAACCAACGTACCGCTCTTTTACATACGATTGCCGTTATTCTTTCTTGCCTTCTAAGATTTTTTATACATTCGAATTATGTTAGAATAGTGATATTCGATCCGACATCCCTAGATATTTACTTAAAACAATGTTGTAAAGAGCTCCACAGAGCTTTTTTTTTCTTTTCTTTTCTTTTTAAACTCACCTCTGTTGTCATCTGGCTGTTTTCCCAAGGCATCAGTGTGTTCTCTTCAAGAATTTTGTTGTACATTTCAAAGAGCGTGCATGCCACCTCATCATTTATCTTGGCCCTTTTCTGTTGTGGACCATCTATCTGTGATTCACTCGTTTGCATTTCGTTCGATGCAAGTTCCATCTGAGTTTGCAACATTTTGAGTGCCAGTGATTTTACATCTGCATCAAAATAGCGGCCTTTGTATCTCGGTTCAACAATAGTGGCAACACAGTACATGGATTCTGTGTAAATATCAATGAAACGATTGTTTACAGCATCCAAGAGAGCGCTTTTACTGGTTTTGACTCCGAAGTCAGTACGAGCGCTTTTAATCAACAGTCGTTTTAAAGCATTAACTGACGGAATAACGTTAGAAGCCAAGGCTTCAGACTGGCAAATTTCTTTTGTCAGTTGTTCAAATGGAGCAAGGAGTGTGATTATGTTCTCAATTAAACCTCACTGATTAGGCGTTAGAGTTGCAGGTAACTCAAAATTAGAGGCATAATCCCCAAGGGCTCTTTTCTGCTCCAGCAAGCTTTGCAGCATATAGAATGTGCTGTTCCATCTAGTCGAAACCTCTTGTTGGAGCATTTTTGGCTACATACCAAGTTCAGTTTGTATAGTTTTGAGACACGAGTTGGCTAATTGTGAATGCTTAAAGTGACCGACTATTTTTCTGCTGATCGCTATTGTATCTGAGACGCTGCGCTGGGATAGTACGCCGTCGTTCACGGCAAGCTGTAAAGTATGAGCCATACATGGCAAACTTGAGATCCCGCATTCCTCCATAGCCTTTGCAATGTTGCGTGCATTGTCTCGTAATACTACATGAACATTCTCTTTGGGTATTTTCCATGTTTCAAACATTCTTTTAAACGCCACAGAGAGTGCAGCACCCATGTGTGATCCAGAGCACTCTTGGGCGTGCAAGATTGTTTTCTGCAATTCAAACTTGCGGTCGATCCACTGAGCAGTTAAACCAAGCATATTAATAGCACTCGTATCAGATGTGCATATATCAGTGGTAAAGCTTATGGCTGTGACATCTTTAGCAAGGAGATTGTGCACATGACTTTTCACAATCTTATGTAACTCTGGAAGCACTATGTCAGAAAAATAACGACAACTGGGTATCTGGTAACGGGGCTCAAGATGCTCAAGCAGCCTTCGAAATCCCGTATCTTCCACAACTGAAAATGGCTGATCGTCCAGAGCAATAAATTCCATCACCTTTGCAGTAATTGTTTGAGCTTTAGGGTTATCTTTATCAAATTTCTTTGATTTCTCAGGTAACTGATCAACACGTAGAGCAACTGTAGTTTTTGATTTTGTGCGCGGTGGCTGGGGATTCTCCTCTTTTGGTCTGAGGAATTCTGTATATTTGTCAGGATGGCGTGTCTTCAAGTGTGTAATTAAGTTGGTGGTATTGAAATTTCGCACTTTGATCCATCCGCACAAAACATTAGTCGGAACAAGTGTTGCAAATGGCATAATTTATGTTGCTTTCACTCACTTTGAAAAACTTCCACACTGCAGACATTTTCACACAGTAGCCCAGCGTTGCCTAAATGTCTGGCACATCCGGAACACAGTGAATGCGTCATCAATATCGGTTCAAATAATCGGTCCAATTTAGTCATCGGTCTGATGCCGATAAAATTATTTTAACCCATTATCTGCCGATACAGATATAAATCCGATATTATCGTGCATCCCTAAAATCAATGTAAATAGCTGCTTCTGTTCAGTGTTTTCTTAAAGGACAATAGCAGCAGCACTTTTTTGGGAGAGAAATTCAGCAAATGAGAAATAGAGGTCCTGTTTATTGAAGTGGAGGCAAAAAAAAGTACTTTTTTGAGTCTTAATTAGTGGTATAAGTACTCGTTAATCACTACATACTTCTTGAAGAGCCTTTCTCTTATGCTTACTAGAGCACAGGTTTTTAAAGGGGAAGACAGGAAGTGAGATCATATGGATCAGGCTCATGGTCTTCAGCCATTGTTTATAGTCCGGACGTGACATCACAGGGGCCGGGGCCGGCAAGGTCTTCTTCCATAGGCTCGGTCCCGGAAGTGACGTCAAGAGAGCCAGGTGGGATCTCCTGTGAATGGTCTACAGGAAAGGAAGAAAAAGAGTCCGTGAACTCTGTCACATCCCGACATGCTTCAGAACTGCCCTTACTCGAGCCCTTTAGCTGCCTCCCATGCGCACATGTGTGACAAGGCTTGTGGAACTTCCCAATAGGCAAAAAAGACGAGGGGGAGGAGCTGATCCCAGTTCCTTCGATCCTCGCTGACCATCTTACGCAGCATTTGTTTGAGAGTTTGATTAAACCTCTCTACTAAACCGTCAGTTTGAGGATGATACACTGCGGTTTTTAAATGCTTTATTTTTAGTAACTTGGCAGTCTCCTTGAATGTCTCTGAGGTGAAAGGTGTCCCCAGGTCCGTCAAGACTTCCATGAGGATACCACAAAGACCCCTAGTAATTCCCGTGCAATGGCTTTAGAAGTGGCTGAGCACAGCGGAACAGCTTCGGGGTATTTGGTAGCATAATCCACGAGGACTAAAATGTACTTGTGTCCTCAGGCTGAGGGCTCTAGAGGTCCGACTAAATCGACCCCAATTCTGTGGAAGGGAATATCAATTAAGGGTATAGGAACGAGAGGAGCATGGTCCCTTCTAGGAATTTGTTGCAATTTACACTCCGGGCAGGAATAGTTGTTCCTGTTACTTATAACTATTTGTCACTATGATATCGGTTATTTACTTACAGAGATGCCAGTGTCAGCTACAGCAGCTGACTGTCCTGCTAATGCTAGTTTGAACACAAATAGCAAGAACAAGTAACTTTTCCTAATATTACCCCAAAACACTTAGGTGCTTTTGCTCCTTTGGAGGCGAGACTCTTGTGAAAGCATAAAATCATTAAAACTTCCTGCACAACTACTGCAGCAACCAGGACACAAAGTTTGTAGGAGCAAAGTATGTGTCTTTAATTAACTCTAACACTACAGAACACAAAAACACTCGGCCGCTTCTCTTCTGTTCGCATGGATGACATCAGCAAGTCAGTACGTCTCAGTCTCCAATCTTATATTATTATCTTCTAATATTCTCCCCTCGACTGCCTGCTGTTTGTCTTCCTATTAGTTTAACTTTACTTTTCTTTGTCTGTTCTTCTAACTTTGTGCCCCTCTTATTCCTTACTTAAATGCGTTCCACTAGCACAGTTTGTATTCCTTCTTATTAATGAACCCTTCCACTACTGCCCTCTTAACTTCTTGCTGCTTATTGCCCTGCCTCTCTCTCACTTTTCAGACCGCTAAGAACTGTTCAACCTAGAAAACCTCACTTGCTAAATATCAGCTGCAAGTTAATTTCCTGTTGTCTTGTCTGCTCCTATAGCCTCTTGTGTCTGACTGGCACCCTACCACCTACGCACCACCTACCCCATCTCTGTACCACTTTGAAGTCAGCCACAGCTTTTTTTCCCCCACTAAGGAATCTTTCTTTCTCCTGATTAAGTATTTGTTGCTAAGATGATAAGAATTTACTCATAGAAATGCTGGTGTCCACTGTTGCTGCTTATTGCCCTGCCTCTCTGATGCTAGTTTGAACACTCCGCTGCTTTTGCTCCTGTGCAGCAGAATAAAAAAGCAAAAAAAACCTTCTAAAGGGAAGCAAAGCTTAAAAAACTCTCTCACACGGCAACCAAAAACATAACGTTTTAGGTGCAAAATGTATATTTAATTAACTGTCTCACTTCAGAAAACAAAACTCTCAGGCCCTTTTCTTCCATTCCTAAGGATCATGTCAGTACATTTGTATTTCCAATCCCCTTCTGACATGTTTGAAAACTTAAAGTATGCTTTTATGCTTTGCAGTTCTGCTTCCTTAAAGTTTCCAGTTCTATTGATAAAAGCATTTAATTGCACTTAATGTTTGTAGAAAATTATTACTATTTGGTACTTTTGTAGTCATTTCTTGTTCTCATAAAATGTTTAAGGTATCGCTTCAGTTGGTTTCTGAGCACAGGAAATCATGTGGTTTCATTTAGTTTTGGTTCTTATGAATTTTTATGAAGGTTTCTTTTTGAATTCTTTCTTTCTCTCCTAATGCCATATTGTGTTTGTGCAAATGCTGCCATTGTTGCTATGTAGTTGTTAGGCTGTTAACTAGGCTTAAAAATTGGAAGTGTGTGTTGCATTACTATCATCGTGATGGGATAAAGGTCAGAATTACACAACTCGATTCACCTGAGTATTCAGAATACTTCAAACAACTTGAAGTGTGGCTTTAATTATAATATTAATTTGATCTTCTGGTTTTGACTTGTTTTGGTTTTCTGACTTCAATTCATTTCTAACTTCAACTTCTGAACTTTAGTTACAGTTTTTGACTGTTTGGTCTTGTGCAGTTATTATAGAAAAGTACCACAAAGGATGAATTTTTCTAAATGTCAAAACACTTTAGAAGCCAATATTGCAAATACACAGTGAATACAATACTGCTGAAAATATACTCTTTTTCACCAAGGCAATAATCCAAAGCAGGTACTACATATCATTTTTGTAAGTATACTAGTTGGAAGGTTAAAATTTTTAAATTGACTCTTCTTTACCATTTTTATCTCCCGCTATAATATAAATCACTAAGTTGAAAGAATGGGAAAAAAATACACCTAACTTCTCTTGCAATGCTTTGTTTAGCAGATGTTAAGCATACTATTACGGTCAGTGAGATAACAAAAGGGAATTGATTACCATCTTACCAGTGACGCATTCTTTCAGAGCTAATTTTAAAGCCAGCAACTCCGTATTTTCCTCATCACAATTATATTCTGCCAAAGACAGCATTTTTGAAAGGTAAATGCACCCTTGTGGGTTTCCTATTTCAGCAAATATTTCTGGCAGTATTGTGCCTACAACAAAACTTGAAACGTGAACTTCAACTTATGGAGAGAGTTATGGGTTGCCAAAAATAGGAAAAATGACAAATACATTCTTTTTTTTTTTTTATTTTATTAATTTTATTACAATCAATACATAGCAATCACATTTTTACAAAAAAAAAAAAAGAATTATGCTAAGAACAGATCGATCCCCACCCTTGAGAGAGAGAGCAAGCCAAACGGTGTAAAATTTAAGGCTTTTAAAAATACCTAAATCAACAAATTCTCTGTGCTTTATAAACTTATTTCAAAATATTACTGATTAGATCCTGCCATGTTTTGAAAAAAGTCTGCACAGATCCTCTAACTGAGTATTTGATTTTTCCAATTTTAAATAATATAACACATCAGTTTCCCACTGACTTAAAAGAGGAGAGTTTGGGTTCTTCCAGTTTATCAGAATAAGTCTGCGTGCCAAAAGTGTAGTGAATGCAATCACAATTTGTTTGTCCTTCTCCACTTTAAGACCCTCTGGAAGAACCCCAAACACAGCTGTTAATGGGTTAGGAGGGATTGTGAGTCCAAGACTGTCTGAGAGGTAATTAAAAATTTTTGTCCAGAATAATGTTAATTTGGAGCAAGCCCAGAACATGTGACCTAGTGAGGCTGGGGCTTGGTTGCAACGTTCGCAGGTATACATACATTCTTAATTGATTTGAATGTTCCTAAACTCCAGAAGTCAGATGAAATTTACATTAAGACTTTCTGGTTAAGGCCAGTATTTAGTGAAATAACTAAGCTGAAATTTATATTGATTGAAGCACTTTACTCGAATGTTACTCCTTAGCACTCAGTTTCATTTATTTTTGAAAAAAAATGTTGAAATATTCAGGACATTTTATAGAAACTTTATCTGAGTTATTTTTCTTATTTAAAATGATTTTTCTATGTAAATATTTGTTTCTAATCGTTATCTTATGTATATTAAGAAGTTTTGTTTTCATACTTTTATAGCAAAAAGAATGGTACTCCCTAGGAAAGATGCTATGCACAAATTATTTAACTTTAATATTACTTTTGATTCTTTGTGAGTGATATTTGATTGTGATTTTTATGAAACATACTGTTTGTTAGAAATATATATTATTTCCCCTTTGCATTATTTTGTGATAGTGATTACTATGAAAGGAATATATAAAATATTGACTGTAATGCATCATTTTCTTCACAATCATTTTTGATATTTTTTACTTTGAAAGTTACTGTACAAATGAAAGACTGACATTAATGTTAATGTTTCCTCTTCCATGAGAGTTCCAATTTAAAATTGGAAATTTTTTATATTTTAAAGCAGTTTGTCTTACTGGAAAGTAAGAAATGATGTATATCAAATAGTGTAATTTAAAAAAAATGTAAGTAGTATTATCAATAATCCCTGTATTAGATTAAGCAGGTTTAAAAATGTTATGTTATAAACCACTTCATCCTAATTAAACTTCCTTGAATGTTTATTTCATTTGATTTTTGTTTTATTAATGTTTTTATTTATATGTTTTTAATTTTCTTATTTACATTAACGAATTTTGATTATCAGATCATAGCTCAAAACATATTTTAAAAAGATAATAATTTTGTATAAGAAAATACTTTTAATACATGATTATTTTATTTCATGGACTGTTTTCTCATTTTTCCAAAATGAAATGTTGTTTTTTATTAGGCTTCGTTGTTTCTTACCATGAGTTATTATTCTTATGTTTTAGAATGTCTCATTACACTGATGAGCCACGATTTACAATTGAGCAGATTGATCTCCTGCAACGATTGCGGCGGACTGGAATGACAAAACATGAAATTCTGCATGCTTTGGATACACTTGAGAGGCTTGACCGTGAGCATGGAGACAAGTTTGGTCGCAGAGCTTTGTATGGTACTGGTGGCACAAATACAACAGTTTCTGTCAGTAATGTAACAGCTTCATCCTCAACTACCACTACTGCAACACAGACTCAATACCGTGTTCTCTCGCCTTCTCCAAGCAACAGTTATGACATTTCTCCTCCCCCAAGTACTGCAACAACCATTCATAATGGAAGAGAGAGTCTGCCCGCTACTCCAAACGGCAAGCTATCACCTAACAGATACACAGTCAGTAGTGTCACTCAACGATCATTCAGCTTTGAGGCCACAGAAGATGATTTAGACATTGATGACAAAGTAGAAGAACTAATGAGGTAATAGCAATAAAATCATTATATGTATCAATTATTACCATTACTCACAGCATGTGATTTACAATGCCTTGCAGAATACTCAAGAACCATTAACTTTTTTTTAATATGGTTAAATATCATTTCAAATAATTCTTACACATCTTCTTCCAATCTGTATATTTATACAGATTGCATGCTATAAAATGTGTTCAAAATCACTTCTTATAGTTTTTGGCTTTGTTTTAGGGATGCTTCGATCAGGTTTTTTTTTTTTTTTTAGGGCTGATACCAATCACTGATTTCATGTTACTTGATTGGTTGATTCCAATACCGATTCTGACTTTTTTTTTCTTTCTGTTTCCTTTAAAAATGTTTACACTAAGCTCCTGGATAACCAGACACATAGAAACCTTATTTCCTATATTAAAGTGTTGACTTGGGCATTTTTATAATTAAACTATAGACCACAGGTATTAACTGTTCATTTTTTTTATTAACAAATTGAAATTACTGTAGGCTTATTGTTCAGTGATCATAAAAATACTAAAAATAAAATTTCCTTAAAATAGTACTGTAACTAATATGTACAAAAATATTTATCCATAATACTGTATATACAGCATAAAATAAAATAAAGCGCTTGTCATAAATCACAAGCTGTCCTATAGTATAATTTTTTTTCTGTAATGTACCTATCTGAAATATGGCTTAATTTAAAGAAGCAGTTTTCACCATTTGTCTAACAAAAAAAACGTACAGTACAGGCCAAAAGTTTGGACACACCACCTCCTCATTCAATGTGTTTTCTTTATTTTCATGACCATTTACATTGGTAGATTCTCACTGAAGGCATCAAAACTATGAATGAACACATGTGGAGTTATGTACTTAACAAAAAAAGGTGAAATAACTGAAAACATGTTTTATATTCTAGTTTCTTCAAAATAGCCACCCTTTGCTCTGATCACTGCTTTACACACTCTTGGCATTCTCTCGATGAGCTTCAACAGGTAGTCACCTGAAATGGTTTACACTTCACAGATGTGCCTTATCAGGGTTATTTAGTGGAATTTCTTGCTTTATCAATGGGGTTGGGACCAGCAGTTGTGTTGTGCAGAAGCCAGGTTAGATAGACGATCATTTATTTTTCAACAGGACAATGACCCCAAACACACCTCCAGGCTGTGTAAGGGCTATTTGACCAAGAAAGAGAGTGATGAAGTGCTGTAAATGGTCATGAAAATTAAGAAAACACATAGAATGAGGAGGTGTGTCCAAACTTTTGGCCTGCACTGTATATCCAAGCATAAACTGTATGACATATAGAAGCAAATAATAAACACAGTACAAACCTTTAAAAAAGAATCTGCAAATGTGTCATATGTTCATAAGTTGTTTATCAGGAAAACTCAAGATTAACATGCTTAACAAGTTTATAAGTAAAAGGCACCTTTTGCTGTTAAACAAGTGTATGATTACTAAGGAGCAATTTTAAAATTGTCTTTGTCTTTTTCCAATTACCTGGCCTTCTGCATCCTATAGTAAGTCATAGTAATGGCAAGTTTGCAACTTTGTGGAATGAAATTGCATACCGAAGCAAAGTGTTAATTTACAGTATTAAAATATGCCAGTCATTAATTGCTATTAACTAGTATTCTATTCATTAAATGTGTTTAGTTTTTGTAGTTCCTTTTACAGTATTGTAAAATGTATTACATTTTAAGATAAAATATTACTTTTCTTTTAAATTGGGTATTTTCCAGCAATCACACTTCAGAAAATAATTATTTTTTATTTTCCTTCAGTTTTATTTTAACAATTTCAGAGCTTTTCTGGGATGGCTTTCATTGTGAAATACATTATGTTAAATCAAATTATTTTACCATTTTTAATATGACAGATAATAAAAGGAGAAGTCCATCAGTGAGTTCTGGAAGAGCCAGCTTCTAGCTAAATAGCTGACTACTGCACTGGTATTGGTTGGCTACTTTTATGGGGAAAATTTTTGGTAATAGTTTCCCTTTATAATGCTAATGTTAATTTATTCAGTCCATTAATCAACCTATTTCTCTTCTGATTTTCTTGACCAATAAAATTACACACTGTACCATGCTTCATACTTTTTTTCCATAAAACAAGAAACACTTGCAGAAGTTGATTTTTTGGCAAGTTCCCATCAACATATATCCAAATATCCAAGTGATGGATCTGACTCCATCCATATCTCTCTGTATGGGGTATATTCAGGCCAGAAATTCCAAGGGTGTATCCTACATTCCTGGCAGTTACTTATTTTATATTTTCTCCAGGTAGATTACATTGCCATGTTGCTTGAGACAAAGACACACGTAATTCAGACTTGATTAAGGTGCCCATTGCAGACTTCAATTTAAGGGTATTTGCATACATTTTGTTCATAGCATGTAGAAATTACAACAATTTTTATATATGGTCTCCCCATTGTAGGGCACCATAATGTTTGGGACATAGCAGTGGTAAGTATATTAAAGCCAAAGACCTATTACACATGGTTTAATGTAATAATTAAGGAATATTCTGCAGCCCTTTGAAACCAAAAATGACTTTGGTTAATTGCAATTTTCTTTGCACTGTGTAATTAGATCATAAATAAAAATACATTATCTGTGCCACCTTTGAGAGTGTGACTTGCATTAGTTCTTGTAGCATCATGTATTCGAATAAGGTAGTAGAAAGATATACCAAAATGAAATTTGCATTCATTCTCTGACTATAATGGACAAGGCTACAGATATCCTTTCAACAATCCAGTCATTTTCTAACCTGCCTATCCAGTTTAAGATTGTGGGTAACAGATTCTTATCCTGGTTTCAGTTGGAACAAAAAATTAAAAATCTAAACAAGTTTCAGAATATGTGACTATCTCTGTACACGTGCTTGTTTCTGAACTGTTGTTCCAATCTCCTATGAAAATTGTTTTGCAAATCTGACATTTTATTAACTTTAGAACCAAGGTTATCATAGTTTTGCATTTTTATGCTTGTATTTATTGAACTTCAGTGTGTGACAAAGGTGAGGATCCGCCCAGTGTAACAACAAATGTGGGGTTTATAATCTTGGAGGGATTTCAGCATAGGGTTTATAAAGAATGCTGTCATCATAAACTACCTGATTTATCTTAGCATGTGCATATTGTAAATATATTATGACGGTTTCTGTCCAGTAACTGAAAAAAACTGCATAAAAACCATACTAAAATTTAAACGCTGTTATATATGTGCCTTTGTCTTAGATCCAATATAATTCAGGATATTTCCATTTAAACAATTTCTGTAGAGCTGTTTTTGTAACAGCCTGTTTTTAAAGTCTTTTTTGTCAGTGAACAAATTTGTTAAGTTTGTAACATTTTCTATTGTAAGATTTTATATTTGCATCATTAGCTGGTTAAGTAAAGTAATATTACTGAACAGTAATACTTACTGGATAAGTCAAATTAATTCAAATTTTAAATGTCAGAACCTCATGGTGCTTTAACTTTCCAACTCTGTTCCTCATTTTTACATTTGTCCCAACTTTAAAGCTTCCAGTGTGAAACTAAACTTGTCAGTTATACTTGAATCCTTTATTTCAAAACTACTGCCTTTGTTTTGACTTCTTCATTATTTTCCATGTGAGTGATCACATTGTTTTTGCTTATGTCTGTTGAAAGATGATACAAAGAACACAGATAAAGAGTTGAGATACCACCTTGTTAACCCTGTATAATTTGACAGGTTTTATGGAAATAAGCACAACATTTGTTGCTGAGAAGTCTTTACAGACAAAACAGAACTGGGTGTAGAAAGATGGTAGGAAGGTTCAGGTCCAGGAAAATGGACACCGAAGATGGCGTCCGTGATGGATGGGCTGTCAATCATCCAGGTAACTACATTCACTAGAGCACTTAAGCTGTCTCCCATACGCATGTGGGTGACACAACACAACCACCCCAACCCTCGCACCCCATCCACCCAAATTCAAACCCCAGACCCAATGGTTCTGGTTGCCCAAACCAAGAGGTCGTGAACCCACAAAAAGGCATTGGCGTTGGTATGCAGGACACCCCGAATATAAAGGACTTTGAACTGGTAAGGCTGGAAGTCTAGAAACCACTGTTTGACTTGTGGGATCAACATGTTATGCACACGTTATGGAGACAAGTGCAAACTCATGGCCTAGGAGGTAGTACTTCAGCTGGTTAATAGCCCACTTGATTGCCAGTTGCAATCAAGCAAGGTGCCAACTTTATGGCAATCTTTTGGTCATAAAATGCAGCCTCTGTGTTTGCATTCCATACCACCATGTTGAGGCTCCCTTTTTTGTTAGGTCTGTCAAGGGCATCGCTCTCTCAGAGAACCGGGGAGAAAATCGGCAGTGATACCCCACTAACCCCAAGAAGACATGGACCTGCCAATTGGTTTTTGGGAAGAGCCATTTAATCAAGTTTTGAATATGTGGCTGGGCTGTACTCCTGCCCACAAGGTAATTTAAATGCTTAGCTTTTCTTAGCACTTTTTGATAGCACTTTTTACGGTTTATCCACAGGCCGGCTTTACCTAAGCTCTGCAGTACAGCTCCGACGTGCCGTAGGTGTTCCTTCAATGTCCAGAATAGATAATGACATCATCAAGGCATGCAACAGGTGTTGTGGGGCTGTAGCACTCTGTCCACCACATGCTGGAAAGTCTGTCAAGGGCGTCGCTCTCTCAGAGAACCAGGAAAAAAATCGGCAGTGGTACCCCACTAACCCCAAGAAGACATGGACCTGCCAATTGGTTTTTGGGAAGAGCCATTTAATCAAGTTTTGAATATGTGGCTGGACTGTACTCCTGCCCACGAGGTAATTTAAATGCTTAGCTTTTTTTAGCACTTTTTGATAGCACTTTTTACGGTTTATCCACAGGCCGGCTTTACCTAAGCTCTGCAGTACAGCTCCAACATGCCGTAGGTGTTCCTTCCATGTCCAGAGTAGATAATGACATCATCAAGGCATGCAACAGGTGTTGTAGGGCCATAGCACTCTGTCCACCACGTGCTGGAAGGTCACTGGAACCCTGTGCAACCCAAATGGAAGGACACTATACTGCCACTGTCCAGTAGTGAGACTGGACAAGGGATTGCAACTTTCCTCAGTCACACCAAGGTCTAGCATTCACTTGATCTCACGTTCCACTTCTGTACGTTATTCCTCCAAGAGTCCGTATCGGTGTTCTTGGACAACTACCCCTGACTCTGTCACAATTTCACGTGCAATCAAAGAGGCCCTTCCGGATCTTTCACTCACCACCTCCGGTTCAGACAAGATGACTGCTTTGAGTATCTGTCTCTGTTTGGCTGTCAAGTCAGAGCCAAAGTTAAGGACTGATTTATAAGCCAAGTAAGAACGGGGCTAATTGGAGTGAGTTCTTCCAGGGGTTCAGCAAGTTGTCATGATATAGTAACTTTGTATAGATGTCATTTCTTCTATTATTTTAAACATTACTTTGTTAATAGGGATGTCTTACAGGTTTTCCCATTGATTTTGTCACTGCTTCGCAATAGGGGTGTTTGGGCTTTCTCACTAGTTTGTCCTCACTTTTTAAGGGGGTGTTCATTAGTCATTTACTTAATTTTAACCATAGTAACAACTTTGCTGGCTCTTTTAAGATGAGGCAAAAGCCTCTCGTGCTCAAGCTTTAAGCCAGGTCTAGGTAACCCTTTAGTTACCTTCAGTCCTTTTCCCTATGTTTTAATTAGTTCATTATCACAACTTCATATAAGTATATACTTGTGATAATTTGATTGACTTGTAATAATATAAAAGATTATATATTAACAAAAAATTCTATAGGTCAAAGGTTTTTACAATGTTGACCCCTGTGCATTCAAATTGGAAGTCCACAAAAGGTTCGGAAACCAAGGGAGCCAGGGTGGGTGATACTGCAATGGTTGACACTCTGGGCATGAAGCACAAAGGCAGTGGACCTTCCTCATAGATCCTAGGTAAAATTTGAGCTTGATATGAGTGTGACCTTCCTCATAGATCCTAGGAGATGAGTGTCGCAAACTCCCCGCTAGAAGGTTTTCAGGACCAGCAACAGTGACCTCATCTTATCCCCTTGTTCTGTTGCGTGATGTTTCAAATCATTGTTGATAAAACAATGCTGCCCCAGTGGCATGGGATGTTCAGTACTTTGTCCATTTAGCAGAACAACTGTATTTTTGGCAAACTTCATATGTTGTCCATTTAGCAGAACAACTGCATTTTTGGGAAAATTAAGGGAATCATTGTCCCACTGTTCTCATTTTAAAGAAGCCAGTGTTTTCTGAAATTGAAAATGCAGAGTAATTGGAGATAGTCCATGGTGACTTCAGAGGGCATGGCTGTCATCTGCAAAGTCCCAGCCTCATCAACCATGGTAATATCACTGTGGCACAGTGTGGCATCAGCTGTGTCACACTGGGTGATCACTCACCTCATTTCCCACAGTAGCACAGTACAAATAAGGAAAACGGCAAAATACACTGTTCACAATTCCTTCTTCTTTGTCGTCCACCTCCACTCCTCCTCTTGGCAAGCTTTGTCCCTCTTCCTCCTACCTCTGGCTCCCCGAATGGAGTGGAGTGGCTCCTTTTGAACAGACCCTTGGAGTGTTCCAGGTGGCTTATTAATCAGACCTGGAATCATTCCCAGGTGTGGTGAAAGCCCCATATAGGGCTCTGCAGCCCCCACAGAACCCAACAGGGCTATGCCACACTCCAACTCCCAGTGTGCCCTGCAGGAATCCGTGATGCCACAGCCACCCTGGAGGGCTGTCCTCTAGCGCCCCGTGAGAAGTAGTGCCCTGCCAATGCTCTCTCCCCTGTTCTCCCATCCAGCTATCTTCCTGGCCAGGTAATGGCCATGGCTGCCCATCACAACACATGAATTCTTGTTTGAGCCAACTGTGAGTGTCTTGTGCAGACAGCTTGGGATGGGCTTACCCTGTTTATAATGAGGCCCACAGAATCTCCAGGATTGGATTGTGTTGTTGTGCTTTTGATTTTCAACCAGTCTTGCCCCTGTATCATCGGGTAAGGTGTATTACACAGGACTTCCACCTGTATTGTGCATGTGGTACCATAATAGTTGATGACATGTGAATCGGACCTTTACTACAGAGTTTTCCCATGTTTTCAGGTTAAGACTTGTCATACTCTGATTCCACTGTCACAAAAGTACATAATGGTGAGTAACAATGGAAGTATTGCTGCTGGACTCGATGAGTGCGGTAATTTTATGGCCATTCACTACTAACACTTCTGTTCATAAAAGAGATAAGGAGTTAGCAACAGCACAGTACCTTCCTCCTCATGTCCTGCAATCCATTGGCTCATCAAGGTGTGGGCAGTTGAGGTTAGTTTGCCAGGCACCCCGTACTTAAAACATCAGAGAGGAGGTGTGTGTTTCTTCTTCACCCATGCCGCAGGCTCAGTGTTGTGTCGGGTTGGCTTTGAGTTGGTGAGCAGACTGTTCAGCATACTCAATTCACAGGGCCGCCCTGTGCCATTCGAGGGTCTCAATAAGGGTAACCAAGTTCTTAAGGTTTTGCCACCGGACTGGCCTAGAAGGCTGCTCAGGGTCTAATTTCCACTCCCTACATACTCTTGCCAGCTGGTTCAGGGTGATGCTGTATGTTTTTCGGCTTTAAGTTGATCGTAATTGGCAGCAGCCTGCTTATCAAGGGTCTTTGAAGTTTCACCACACCTTGCCCTTCTGAAACGGTGCCTGTATGTTTGCCCACTCCGCTTGCTTCCAGCACTGTACAGGAAAATAAGTTTTAATATCATCATCCGTATGAAGCAGTAACAATATAAAGGATGGAGCTTGTGACTGGTCTTGTTGGAGAGCCACACATGCTGTTTCTCATGTTCCGCTACCTGGACACTTAGGGACTGGAGCTTGGCAGCTATGGTGGTGATGATGGTGTTCAGGTCTTGCTGTTTTGTCTTCTCTCAGCACAACTATGCCACTGTAAAATAATACAAAGAACACAGATAAAGAGTTGGGGTACCACCTTGGTAACCCTGTATACTTTAACAGGCTTTATGAAAAAATCACACAATTAGTTCTGGAGATGTCTAAAACAGAACTGAAGTAGGAAGCTGGTTTTCTGAGTGATGAAGAAAGGAGCAGGTCCAGGAGGATGGACACCAGAGATGACGTTCGTGATGGAAAGGATGTCAATCAGGTTTGCAATGGGTCAAAGAGAGAAAGGATTAGAAAACCGTGCCAAACCCTGGCTTGGAAGGTAACTACTTTCACTAGAGCCTTAAATTCAGTCCCATGTGCACATGTGTGACACAGGGTTGTAGGATATTTGATGATTAATAATCCAGTAAGACACTCAACCAGGAAGACACCATAATAATTTTGGATTTTTGTGATGGCCCGTTGGAGCTGCTCATGCCTGCCTATCACCTCAGAATCTTCACAGACACCATCCAGCTCCACAAGGACCTGAAAATGGTTTGGAATTTCCAATTCTGGGGTTGATGCCCTTGGACAGTGTACACCCTTAGCCTTGCACCTTGTGAGTGTAACCCGTCTGGAATCTCCTCCCGTACAACAGAACTTGTATTGCACTGGCATCATTATTAAAATTTGACTTTGAATTATAAAACTGCTCTGCTTTTTTTTTTTTAAATGAAATGAATAAGTTAACTTAAAACTAAAAAATATTTAAGCCAAAAAAGACATTGATTAAAGAACTGCTAAAGTTATTTTATACCTTCTGACCCATTAATCTTTTGTAATAGTCTCCCCCTTGACTACCTGCTGTTTGTCCTACTAGAATGTTAACTTTTCTTTGTCACACCGTTTATATTCCTTTGTATTAATGAACTCTGATGCTGTCACTCTCTTAACCACTTTGGTTTCCTGACTACTAAGAACTGTTCAATCTAGAAAAACCTGCTTACTGAATATATATCCGCTGCTGATTAAATTTTTACATTCTTGTCTGCTCCTTCAGCCGCTTGTGCCTGATCAGCACCTTAACACTAGATGCAAGATGCATGTGTATGTGTCATGAAGGCCTTATTTTTACCGCTTTGAAGTTGGCCATTGCCTTTCTAACTACTGCTGCTTACTGTCCTGGCTCACTAATACTAACTTGAATACAAATAACAAGAACATGTACAAGTAGCTTTTCCAAATGCTCCCCCAAATATTCAGCTGCTTTTGCTCCTGTGCAGGTAAAAAAAGGAAAGAAATGTTTTAAATCCCTGCACAACTCCATAGCCACAACCAAATCACAAAGTTTTTTAGGAGCAAAAAATATTTTTAATTAACCCTCACAAAACCGAAAACTGAAATTCTCCACCACATCTTTTTCATATTCAAGGATGATATTGTTTTATACATGTAAAAGTAGACATGACTTCCCCATATTTTCAGTAGTAATCATTTTTTATTATATTTGCTTATATATGTAAAGGTTTAAACTGTAATTGTTATTAAAAGTTATATTTACTATGAGTATTATAAAATCAGCATATTGTATTTTCAAAATATCTTCACTTTTCAGAAGAGACAGCAGCATTATCAAGGAAGAAATCAAAGCATTCCTAGCCAACAGACGAATTTCACAAGCTGTGGTGGCACAAGTTACAGGTAAAGATTAAAATAATTTGATATTTTTCCAATACTTTATTCAGTCCTGTTTTTAGTATTTTTAATTTTTTGCACTCATTCATGGCAATATTAGTGATCCTGATGTACATGAAGCGGCCTCATTTGTCAAAACATTTCACAAAATATTTTATACTTTTTATTAAAAGGGAATATTACATTCATAAATGGTAAATGTATTTATTAGCTAAATATTGTAATTATGTTTTATCCACTTTTTAAATTTTTTTTTTATTGATTAATAAAGAAATATAAGGATTGAATTAAAACTCTACAACAATTCAGTCAGTCACGATGACTGGAAATTTCATAGATTATCTGACCACATGCACATACAAATACAAAGATAATAATGAAAGAACAATATAAAAATGATTCAAATCAAAAATATAGGGCGCAAGGCAGGGAACAAATCCTGGGCAGGGCGCCAGCCCACCACAGGACACACACACCTACACACCAAGCACACACTAGGGATAATTTTGGATCACCAATGCACCTAACCTGCATGTCTTTGGACTGTGGGAGGAAACCGGTGTACCCAGAGGAAACCCATGCAAACACAGGGAGAACATTCAAACTCCAAGCAGGGAGTACCTGGGAAGCAAACCCAGGTCTTCTAACTGCAAGGCATAATTTTATCATGTTAACTACTATAAATTAATAGCACCTTAATTAATTCAGTAATACAATTATGTGTGATCTTTGGATTTTCTTAGACAATGAAGCTCGCAGTACAGAGATGAAAAGATCGAAATCACATGACTTAAACACAGTCAGCGTGAAAAGTATTCTATTGATTTTGAAGTGGCTACATCAACAAAGGACAACAGAATTGTGGGAAATTGACGTGCAAAGCCCCACCCATTGAACCATGCTAATTAAAATATATTTGCATGTTGAGAACTTGGAAATGAAAATTTAATGAGGAACAGATGATGCCAGTGCTTATTTGAGTTTTCATTTCCATTTTTCTCAGCTCCATTGCTGTTCAGGCTGAAAATGAAATTGCAAATGATATTATTTCGCATTATGTTTAATTTTTGTAGCATTCTTATGTGTAAACTTTGAAAAATAAATGGCAAAAAAGAGATTGCATTTTCATTTTGTATTTTTAATACTACTTTCCTTTTTTGCAGAAAATACCTCCCATATTTTGGGGTGGAGTATTCTTTTAAATCAAGGGTAGCAAAAATATTTAATCAAATGGTTAAATTCTATTAATATACCAGTCAGCCACAACATTAAAACTAATGACCAGAGAAGTGAATCATATTGATTATCTCATTAAAATGACACCTGTCAATGGATGGGATGTGTAAGACAGTTAGTTATTGAAGGTCATGTGTTGGCAACTGAAAATTTGACAAGCATAAGGTTCTGAGGGGCTTTGACAAGGGCCAAATTATGTTGGCTAGGCAGCTGGGCCAGAGCATCTCCAAAATAGCAGGTCTTGTAGGATGTTACTGGTATGCAGAGGTTAGTACCTCGCAAGACTGATCTAAGGAAGGAGAACTAATAAACTGGCAACAGGGTATTTGGCGCCCAAAACTGAGAAACATAATGCTGGCCATGAGAGAAAGGTGTCAGAACACATGGTGCATCACAGCTTTCTGTATATGTATATGGGTCTGCATTGCTGCAGACCTGTAAGAATGCTCATGGTGACTACAGTCCACCACTGAAAGTGGGCATATGAGTGTCAGAACTGGAGCATGTATCAGTAGAAAAAGGCAGCCTGGTCTGATGAATCACATTTTTATTTAGATCATGTTGGTGACTGGGTGCATGTGCACCATTTAAAGGGGGAACAAATGGAAGCAGGATGCACCTCAAGAAGAAGGCAAGTCAGTGGAGGCAGTGTGATGCTCTGGGCAATATTCTGCTTGGAACTCGTGGGTCCTGGCATTCATGTAGATTTTAATTAGACACGTACCAACTGCCTAAAGATTGTTGCAGATTATGTACACCCCTTCAAAGCAGTGGTATTCCCTGATGGCTGTAGCCTTTTTCAGCTATAAGTCTTGTGGAATCTATTATTTGATGACGCAATATTAGGGAGGTGGTTTTAATGTTGTGGCTGATCTGTGTGTGCAATATTCTAAACTTGGCATGTCCAGTATTACTTTTTAGTATTGCACTGATGCTTCTTAGCATATAGTGTGTAAGTTAACAGCATATTGTCAAATTTATCCTTTTCCACTCCTTGATGTCTTCAATATTCCCCACAGGTGCTTATTAAGGTTGAGGGTGGGTGACATACTTGGACACTCCAGCATGTTAACTTTTTTCTTCCTAATGAATGCAGCATTGGCCTTGGAGGAATGTTTGGGGCCATTGTCATATTGAAAAATTGCCCTTTGTAGATAGAAGGTGACATCTTTTGTCAACTTCCTTCTTCCTTAAGAATGCAGCAATGGCCTTTGAAGAGTATTTGGGGTCATTGTCATGTTGTAAAATTGCCTTGTGCGGAGAGAAGGTGAAGCACAGTTCTGCCACATCATCAATATGTATACAGTATATCCCCATATAAGAACTCTACTACAGCTGTGCTTCACTGTGGGAATCATGTGCTTCTGATTGCACTCCTCCCCACTGTGACTTCATACCTTTTTGGCACCATCGGATTCAAAATTATTTGTTTTGGTCTAGTAAATAGTTTCCCAAAAGTCTTCACTTTTGTTAAAGTGGGTCTTGGGAAATCTAAAAAGGCCATTTTGTGCTTTGGTTTCAGCAGTGGCCCCTTACGTGACAACAACTTTGCATTGTAATTTTCTGCAGAGGATATCTTATACTGTAACTTCAGTTTCTCTTTCCACAGCTTTTCCCAGTTCTTACTATCAGTATGTATAACAAAGTGACTCAAAACTGAGAAAATAATACATGAAATACATTTTTTACTCAATGTGAAGGAGCAGAATTTTCTCAAGATAATGCGACATTGACTAATCTGAAAAGGCAAGAATTAAATAACTAGTATGTTCTGTTGTCACTTGTTAATTTAACCTGAATTAAGTATAATGAAATACTTATTTAACTTAAAATATTAATTTTCAACTGTGTGATGCTTTTGAGAGCAGTTAGATCACTACACAACAAAAGTATCTCTCAACGCATGCTTGTGTGCAGAGGTAGGAGTAAAAAAAAAAAAACAAGTACTCATCTTAAAGTACTGTTACCTTGAAAAATATTACTTAAAGGTACAAATTAACTTGAATATCGAAACAGTGCTAAAATTTTGACTTTGTTACTGATACCAGCATTTGGATTTAAGTACCTGTACCAAAACTGTTACGAAACAAATAATAGGTAACTCTAAACCTCTGCAACCAAATCCCCCATCCCAGTCGTACTCCATCCTCTGTGGTGTTCCCCATCCCATGATGTCTAAGTTGTGTCGAAGCTTGTGCTTTCTGGATAGCTCCAAAACCCACCTGACTTATTCCAGTCCATGGTGCATGATTCCATTGTGTCACATTAGGTACTGCTGCCCTCAATGTAGCTTAAAGTTTACATCAAAACGATAGACTGTCCATGAAGTCTTAATCGCATCAAAGCCTGTGAATTTGGGAAGTCTCCAGCTTGCCTAAATGGGGTTGATTGGGTTTTGGATGTAGTTTAGTGAAAATTATATTTCATTGCAGAAAATCCTGAAATGTAGGTATCATATCATTTTCAAATTTTGTTTTTTGTGTACTTTTCTTTCCAGTACTGCTATACCATGCAATGTACATACAGTCAAAGTAAAAATTACACAGTTATCTAAGTTACTTTTTATTTAGGTTAGGCTTTTAACACTAGAATTACCAGAGCCTACGAAAAAAACTTGTAGATCCGTCCCACCTTAAATCGCTTCTCACCTCTCCATCAGCATCTTTTGTCCTGTAAATGTGTTGATAAGCAGCAAATAGCAAGCAGCCTGCTATCACATCATCCCTCCCAGCACAGTTTTCTCAGCTCAAGTCTGTTTACTGTCAGTTGCTTAGAGTTGTATAGAGTGAGAAGTTCAAGCAAAATGACACCTTTTTATAAATACTACTAGCAAAATACCCACGCTTCGCAGCAGAGAAGTAGCGTGTTAAAGAAGTTATGAAAAAGAAAAGGAAACATTTTAAAAATAACGTAACATGATTGTCAATGTAATTGTTTTGTCACTGTTATGAGTGTTGCTGTCATATATATATATATATATATACACACACACATATAAACATATATACATATGCATATAAACATATCTACACATACATATATATATATATTTATATATATATATACACATCTACATATATATACATAAATATATATATACACATATCAACATATATACACATACATATACATATATACATACAGATATGGAAGTCTTCAACCGGTATGGTCTTCAGCATGTCCGTTACACTCTTTTGGATGTTTTCTAAAGTCCCGAAATGACGTCCTTTGAGGACATTTTTCAGTTTAGGAAAAAGTCACACAGACTGAGGTCAGGTGAGTAAGGGGGCTGGGGAACCACAGGAATGCCTTTTGAGGTCAAAAATTCTGTTATGGAGAGAGCAGTGTGACATGGGGCATTGTCATGATGGAGCATCCATTTGTCTGCAATGTCTGGTCTCACGCGAATGACCCTTTTTCTGAGCCTTTCAAGGACGTCTTTATAAAAAACTTGGTTGACAGTTTGTCCTGGAGGAACAAATTCTTTGTGGACGATTCCCCTTTTGTCAAAAAAACAAATCCGCAATGATTTGATCTTCGATTTGCTCATTCGAGCTTTCTTTGGTCGAGGAGAGTTTGCAGTGTGCCACTCCTGACTTTGCCTCTTGGTCTCAGGATCGTATACAAAAATCCATGATTAATCACCTGTAATCACACGACTAAAGAAATCTTGCTCATTAGCGATTCTGTCAAGAAGATCAAGACACTTGTTTTTTCGATTGTCCTGCTCAATTGTGAGGTTTTTCGGCACCATTTTGGCACAGACCTTTCGCATGTGCAAATGTTCAGTCAAAATTTGATGAACGGTAAATCTGTTCAAATTTAATTGTTCACTCAACATTCTTAATGTTAAACGACGGTCTGATCTCACAAGAGTATTCACACGTTCGATGTTTTCATTGGTTTTCGAAGTTGAAGGCCTCCCTGAATGGTGTTCATCTTCAATGTGTTTTCTGCCTTCCAAAAATGATTTGTGCCAGCGAAAAACTTGAGCTCGTGATAAGGAATGTTCCCCATAGGCCTGTTTTAACTTTTCAAACAACACACTTGCCAATTCTCCAAGCTTAACACAAAATTTAATGGCACAACGTTGCTCCAAATTTCGCTGTTCCATTTTGCGTGACGCACAACCATAAACACAACTTCGCTAATAGCAGTCACAAAAATCACGTAGTTAATGGAAGGAGTTGAAACTCGCACTGAGCTATGGGAGGGTACTGATACACGTGCTCTATCAAGAACAACAGCGCAGCGTTGCCAGATCGCTTGCAGTGTTGCCAGTCTCATTACTTTTCTGCCACACCTCGTATATACACACACACATATAAACATATATACATATATACACATATCAACATATATATACACATACATATACAGTGGTGTGAAAAACTATTTGCCCCCTTCCTGATTTCTTATTCTTTTGCATGTTTGTCACACAAAATGTTTCTGATCATCAAACACATTTAACCATTAGTCAAATATAACACAAGTAAACACAAAATGCAGTTTTTAAATGATGGTTTTTATTATTTAGGGAGAAAAAATCCAAACCTACATGGCCCTGTGTGAAAAAGTAATTGCCCCTTGTTAAAAATAACCTAACTGTGGTGTATCACACCTGAGTTCAATTTTGTAGCCACCCCCAGGCCTGATTACTGCCACACCTGTTTCAATCAAGAAATCACTTAAATAGGAGCTGCCTGACACAGAGAAGTAGACCAAAAGCACCTCAAAAGCTAGACATCATGCCAAGATCCAAAGAAATTCAGGAACAAATGAGAACAGAAGTAATTGAGATCTATCAGTCTGGTAAAGGTTATAAAGCCATTTCTAAAGCTTTGGGACTCCAGTGAACCACAGTGAGAGCCATTATCCACAAATGGCAAAAACATGGAACAGTGGTGAACCTTCCCAGGAGTGGCCGGACGACCAAAATTACCCCAAGAGCGCAGAGACGACTCATCCGAGAGGTCACAAAAGACCCCAGGACAACGTCTAAAGAACTGCAGGCCTCACTTGCCTCAATTAAGGTCAGTGTTCACGACTCCACCATAAGAAAGAGACTGGGCAAAAACGGCCTGCATGGCAGATTTCCAAGACACAAACCACTGTTAAGCAAAAAGAACATTAGGGCTCGTCTCAGTTTTGCTAAGAAACATCTCAATGATTGCCAAGACTTTTGGGAAAATACCTTGTGGACTGATGAGACAAAAGTTGAACATTTTGGAAGGCAAATGTCCCGTTACATCTGGCGTAAAAGGAACACAGCATTTCAGAAAAAGAACATCATACCAACAGTAAAATATGGTGGTGGTAGTGTGATGGTCTGGGGTTGTTTTGCTGCTTCAGGACCTGGAAGGCTTGCTGTGATAGATGGAACTATGAATTCTACTGTCTACCAAAAATCCTGAAGGAGAATGTCCGGCCATCTGTTCGTCAACTCAAGCTGAAGCGATCTTGGGTGCTGCAACAGGACAATGACCCAAAACACACCAGCAAATCCACCTCTGAATGGCTGAAGAAAACAAAATGAAGACTTTGGAGTGGCCTAGTCAAAGTCCTGACCTGAATCCAATTGAGATGCTATGGCATGACCTTAAAAAGGCGGTTCATGCTAGAAAACCCTCAAATAAAGCTGAATTACAACAATTCTGCAAAGATGAGTGGGCCAAAATTCCTCCAGAGCGCTGTAAAAGACTCATTGCAAGTTATCGCAAACGCTTGATTGCAGTTATTGCTGCTAAGGGTGGCCCAACCAGTTATTAGGTTCAGGGGCAATTACTTTTCACACAGGACCATGTAGGTTTGGATTTTTTCTCCCTAAATAATAAAACCATCATTTAAAAACTGCATTTTGTGTTTACTTGTGTTATATTTGACTAATGGTTAAATGTGTTTGATGATCAGAAACATTTTGTGTGACAAACATGCAAAAGAATAAGAAATCAGGAAGGGGGCAAATAGTTTTTCACACCACTGTACATACATACATACAGATAAATATACATATATATACACATACATACATATATATATATACACACACATACACATACATACATACACACACTCACACACATATATATATATATATATATATATATATATATATATATATATATATATATATATATATATATATATATATACTGCTCAAAAAAATTAAATTTTTAATGAGAGTATAGCATCAAGTCAATGAAATTTCTGGGATACTGATCTGGTCAGTTAAGTAGCAGAGGAAGTTGTTAATCAGTTTCAGCTGCTTTGGTGTTAATGAAATTAACAACAGGTGCAGTAGAGGGCAACAATGAGATGGACCCCAAAACAGGAATAGTTTAACAGGTGGAGACCACTGACATTTTTCCCTCCTCATCTTTTCTGACTGTTTCTTCACTAGTTTCACATTTGGCTACAGTCAGTGTCACTACTGGTACCATGAGGTGATACCTGGACCCTACAGAGGTGGCACAGGTAGTCCAACTTCTCCAGAATGGCACATCAATATGTACCATTGCCAGAAGGTTTGCTGTGTCTTCTAGGACAGTCTCAAGGGCATGGAGGAGATTCCAGGAGACAAGCAGTTACTGTAGAAGAGCTAGGCAGGGCCATAGAAGGTTCTTAACCCATTAGCAGGACCGGTATCTGCTCCTTTGGGAAAAGCAGAACAGGATGAGCACTGTCAGAGCCCTACAAAATTACCTCCAACAGGCCATTGGTGTGAATGTCTCTGACCAAACAACCAGAAAGACTTCATGAGGGTGACCCAAGGGCCCCATGTCCTCTAATGGGCCCTGAGCTCACTGCCCAGCAGCATGCAGCTCGATTGGCATTCGCCATAGAATACCAGAATTGGCAGATGCACCACTGGTGCCCTGTGCTTTTTACAGATGAGAGAAGGTTCACCCTGAGCACATGACAAAAGTGAAAGGGTCTGGAGAAGCCATGGAGAACATTATGCTGCCTGTAACATCATTCAGCATGAGCACTTTGGTGGTGGGTTAATGATTGTCTGGAGAGGCATATCCATGGAGGGTCACACAGACCGCTACAGGCTTGACAAAGGCACCTTGGCTGCCATTAGGTATCAGGATGAAATCCTTGGAAACATTGTCAGACCCTATGCTGGTGCAGTGGCTCCTGGTGCACGACAATTCCTGGCCTCATGTGGTGAGAGTATGCAGGCAGTTCCTGGAGAATGAAGGAATTGATACCATTGACTGGCCTCCACACTTTCCTGACCTAAATCCAATAGAACACCTTTGGGACATTATGTTTTGGTCCATCCAATGCCACCAGGTTGCAACTCAGGCTGTCCAGGAGCTCAGTGATGCCCTGGTCGAGATCTGGGAGGAGATCTCCCACAACACCATCTGTCGTCTCATTAGGAGCATGCACCGATGTTGTCAGGCATGTATACAAGAACACAGGGCCATACAAACTACTGCGCATAATTTTGAGTTGCTGCAATTAAATTTTGGCAAAATGGACTAGCCTGCCACATAATTTTTCACTTAGATTTTTGGGGTGTCTTTGAATTCAGGGCTCTGTAGGTTGATCATTTTCATTTCCATCAAATGATGTGGCATCCTTTCGTTCCTAACACATTACCCAGTCTATATCAGTATAGATATCCAGGAGGATTTCTTTTCCCATTGAGATCTGATGTGTTTTCAAAGTGTTCCTTTAATTTTTTATAGCAGTTTATATATATATATATACTATATATATATATATATATACTGTATATATATATATATATATATATATATATATATATATATATATATATATATATATACTATATATATATATATATATATATATATATATATATATATATATATATATATATATATATATATATATATATATATATATATATATATATATATATATATATATATATATATATGTATATATATATATATATATATATATATATATATATATATATATATATATACTATATATATATATATACTGTATATATATATATATATATATATATACTGTGTATATATATATATATATATACTGTGTATATATATATATATATATATATATATATATACTGTGTATATATGTATATATATACTGTATATATATATACTGTATATACTGTGTATATATATATATATATATATATATATATATATATATATACTATATATATATATATATATATATATACATATATATATACTGTGTATATATATATTGTGGAAGACTGCCGGCTTCCGAGGCCGGTCCGCACCCCCAGGCCGACAGGAGGGGCTCTCCAGACAGCGGGATCGCGCTCGAGGTCCAGCAGGGCCTTATGGACTCTGTGGTGTTTATTCACAGCCCTGCTGGATACCTTGGGCGCCACCAGGAGTCGCTGTGGGGGGACTTATCGGCTCTGTTGTGCCTTATGACCCGGGAGTACGTCACGGTCACGCGTGACAGGAAGGTATGGCGTGCTCCGGGTTGAAGTAATGGACTGATTGCCCTGACCCGGAAGGAATAGGGAACTGTGGACTGCTGGGACAGGAACACCTCCGGGTCAGGGGCTATAAAAGGACGCTGCCTCAGTCCAGACACTGAGCTGTGCTGGGTGGGAGAGGAGCAAAGTGTCTGGGCGAGGAGGAGAGGTTATTGTGTGGATAGTGTTTATTAGAGTGTGTTTATTTGTAGTGTGGAAGGTGCTTGGTGCACTGTGGGAAAAATAAAAAGGTCTTGGACTGTTACCTGGTGTCAGGAGTCGTACCTGAGGGTTGAGGTGCACTACTGCCCCTACTGCCACACTGGCGTAGTCGCCAGGATTCTCTGGCCGTCTGTTGGCAGAGGACCTGCATAACAAACAAATTTTGTGTGGGCAGACAACCCTCGGGGGATTCCCCATCTTTATACAGGAGGTGCACAACACCACCCGCTGCCAAGGAAGCGCAACACTGCGCTATCCCGCGCTACAGGGCCATGGGAAAGAAAACAGGAAAAAAGAAGGTCAGTCCCAGCCGCCTGCAGGGCATGACGGACGCCGCGATGTCCTGGACCCTCCTGACCGGGAGCGAGGAAGACAAAGCGCTGATCCGGGCCAAACAAGCCCGGGCCGCGAAGGACCCGGCACACGGACAAATCCCGGCGAAGCGTCCTTAGACGGTCCGGGGTGCCGATTCCGTTACGGAGGCGCTGCAGGTAAACCGCCTGACGCCCCGCCTTTGTTTTATCCTGTTTTACAGGCGTCCGCCGGGAGGATTCCAGCGGCGTCTTGGGCGACTCCTCGCTTCGCAAAATGGCGCGGCTCCCAAAAGACAAGCCGTGGACTTTAAGACGGCTAGATACAGCCGCAGTCGGCGCATAACAGACTGGTCACCAGCGGTGGATGTCGGGACGGTGGAGGAAACCCGAAGTCCGCCGACGAGGCGGTCATCCCCTAACGGGTCCACGCCTCCTGGAAAGGGGGGGGAAGGCGGGCGCCGCCCGAAAGAAAAGCCGCCGACAAAGAGGGACGGGTTGTGGCTGGCGAAGTCTGCCGCGGTAAAGGAGAAGGCAGATCGCAGCCGGCTTGTAGTAGCCAGCCGTCCCTCTGAGGACTCAACTCCCAGGAGCCTGTGCGCGACCCAGCGGAACACGTGCCTGAAGGCGACGTGCTCATTGGTTCCCGGCCGGAAGGTAAGCTCAACGCGGAAGCGAAAATGCAGCCGGCCGTAATAACTAACTGTCTGGACTTACGGGGGCTCGAGGAATACCTCGCACCCCTACGGTGTTTCTTACAGGACTTACAACAGCTGAAGGCGTGTGGAGGACTTGGGAGCGACGGCTGCAGCCCCGTTAAAGGGTCTACAGGACTACGTGCAGCGGCTGGGCCGGGAAGCTCCGGAGATGATCGATGCGGGAGTACAGGTGAGTCCCTCCCGTGTCGTAGAGTGTAAGGGGACACAGTGCGATCGGGCACCGCTGAGAATGAGTAGCGCGTGTCAAAGCACTGTGTGCCCGACAAGAGACTGGGGCACGATGACCGAATGGTCGGGGACTGGAGCAAACAGCCCGGGGCATGCGCGTGGCGTGGCTTTCCGGGGCAGTACGGCTCACCAGGACCCGACCGGTCTTAAGTGCGGGGTAGCGCCGGTGGTAGGAGTGCCGGGGGATGCGCCGCTCGTGCGGTGCAGCTGAATAGTGCTGTGCATCGGTGCGGGACGGTGCAAATAGCGCCGACTCCCAGTAAGCGGAAGGTAGCGGGTGTGCAGACAGCACAGAGGCTCTCCTCTTCCTATGGAGGGCCTCAGGCTGAGCGCAAGCCCCACATTAAGCGGGAGATCCCCAAAAGGAATGGTGGGTCTCCCAACAGGTTGGAAGGAAGGCTTGAGGGCCGCCAGGCGGCCATGAGGACTTCCCTGGCAGGTGAAGGGGCGGACGCTGGCGGAGTTCGAGATGTTTTGGTCCCGCAGAGGGGAACAGCCAGGAGGACTCCGTCGGTGCTATAATTGCCGGCGACCGGGCCACGAGAGGCGCCATTGTCCCCGGAGAGACAGGAAGTACACCGTCCCTCCAAGGTTAAGCTCGAGGACAGGGACAACGCGTTCAAGGCCCGGATGACGCGTCCTCCTGGAGGAGGACGTCCCTTTCGAGGGCCGGACGCTCCGCCCCAGAAGTCGTCACTAAGGGGAACTGTGGAAGACTGCCGGCTTCCGAGGCGGGTCCGCACTCCCCAGGCCGACAGGAGGGCTCTCCAGACAGCGGGATCGTGCTCCGAGGTCCAGCAGGGCCTTATGGACTCTGTGGTGTTTATTCACAGCCCTGCTGGATACCTTGGGCCACCAGGAGTCGCTGTGGGGGACTTATCGGCTCTGTTGTGCCTTATGACCGAGTACGCCACGGTCACGTGACAGGAAGGTATGGCGTGCTCCGGGTTGAAGTAATGGACTGATTGCCCTGACCGGAAGGAATAGGGAACTGTGGACTGCTGGGACAGGAACACCTCCGGGTCAGGGGCTATAAAGGGCTGCCTCAGTCCAGACACTGAGCTGTGCTGGGTGGGAGAGGAGCAAAGTGTCTGGGCTGAGGAGGAGAGCTTATTGTGTGGATAGTGTTTATTAGAGTGTGTTTATTTGTAGTGTGGAAGGTGCTTGGTGCACTGTGGGAAAAATAAAAAGGTCTTGGACTGTTACCTGGTGTCAGGAGTCGTACCTGAGGGGTTCGAGGGTGCACTACTGCCCCCTATTGCCACAATATATATATATATACTGTGTATATATATATATATATATATATACTGTGTATATATATATATATATATATATATATATATATATACTGTGTATATATATATATATATATATATATATATATATATATACTGTATATATATATATATATATATACTACTGTATATATATATATATATATATATATATATATATATATATATATATACTATGTATATATATATATATATATATATACTGTGTATATATACTGTATATAGCAAAATCCCCGCGTATACCATGTTGTCAGTTCAGCTGTCCGGTTGTAATATGACCAAACTGTTCACTGAGATTACTTTTGAGAATGTAACGTATAGTTTTGTCCAGGAGGAAAGCAATGTTGCCTCAAATCAATGGCAACCTTTTGTGGGGTGTCCCAGAGATTTATTAATTGTCATCGCGAAGCAGAGCCTTACTGGAAATTTGAGGAATTTAAATTGAAATGGGAGATCAGAGGGTATAACAGTGATGCGAGGAATACATTCAGAGTGTGGCGCTCTGCTGTTTTTTTGTGTAGCTGCCTTCACACAGCTTCTTCCCTGCTTTATAAACGAACACCATATAAGGCCGTCATTTCTCCTTGCTTCGCGGTTCTGTACTGTTTTGTTGTTTGTTTATTACGATTCTTATAGTTATTGTGTAGCTATTCGAGACTTACTGTACTGTTCAGGGACCCATTTCCTTTATTTAATCCGCGGCTTGTACGCTATTTTTTGTTTGTTTATCACGATTAGAGATATTTATTGATTCCCTTCTTTAGCTGACTGCCTGCTCATATAAGGCGCTCCGCTGGCTTTTTGTGAAGCAGCCTTTACACAGCTTCTCCGCTGTTTTATAAACGAACAACATATAAAGCCATCCTCTTTCCTTGCTTTGCCAAGGAAGCTGCCTTTTTATTTAATCCATGGGTTCTCCGCTGTTTTATTGTTCGTTTATTACAATGATTATAGTTCTCTTTATATATCACGTTTTCAGTTCAGCACTCTGGTTGTAATATGACGAAGCTGCAAGCTCACTCTTAAGAATGCAACGTATAGTTGTCCAGGAGAAAGCAATCTTGCCTGAAATCAATGGCAACCTTTTGTTGAGTCTGGCCCTTAGACTTCTTACTTCTCATCGCGAAGCAGAGCCTTACTGGAAATTGGAGGCATCTGAATTGAAATGGGAGATCAGAGGGTGTAACGGGGATGCGAGGAATACATTGAGTGTGGAGAAACTCTAGAGACAGCGTGTGTATTAACTTGTGGATTTTTCTGTGAGTATTTGTTGGCAGCGTGACGAAGTTGCTTCCGCAAGACCGCGTTAGCTGTGGAGCTCAGCTCAGATCACATTCTTTTCCCACCTTGTCAATTGTGTAATGCGTTTTTTGAACAGGTTTGATGCATGGAAGTGATCACTCGTACTGCGGTCAGTCAGTTCACGTGAGCTGCTCTCTTGTTGCGATGTCCACGGCTTTATTTAATGTTAGCTAAGACCCGGCACTTAAAAGTTTCTCACTACAGCAATTTTAACTCCGTTACAAAGTGATCCAAAGTCTCGTTTATACCTTGTGTCTTCTCATTAAACTTGTATCTGGCGAATAAAGTATTCAGCGTTTTTCTTCAGCGCTTTGGGAGCTCTTCCTTCTTTTCCACGTACTGCAGTCAGTCAGTTCACGTGATTACATGGGAGGCGTGATGATGTCACACGCAGCTCCGTCCCTAACGTCCATTACAGTATATGGAGAAAAATAGGTTCCAGTTATGACCATTACGCATAGAATTTCAAAATGAACCTGCCCAGTTTTTGTAAGTAAGCTGTAAGGAATGAGCCTGCCAAATTTCAGCCTTCTACCTACACGGGAAGTTGGAGAATTAGTGATGAGTGAGTCAGTCAGTCAGTGAGTGAGTCAGTGAGGGCTTTGCCTTTTATTAGTATAGATATCATTATTTGGAACACTTGCATTTCATGTGTGTTCCGTGTCTACAACGATCTATATAAACGCATCGTTAAAACAGAAACGTTTTTCATGTTTTAGTAGTAATTGACAAAATATAGACATGAAGTGTATAATGTGTGAAGCCTGAATTCCAAATATCAAAGAAACACTTTCACGAAAGGTACAAATATAACAGAATAAGTGCACGTCTATTCAGAATATAACTGCAGAAAAAGAACCCTTGTTAGGGTGCGACATTAACACGCTTTTGCTACGATCGCTTCGGTGGTACAACGGTATCACAAGGGTATCAACTGTTGACTGGTAATCAAATCTTCACGGGTTCGATCCCGGATGAGTCCGTTTTGAGAAGTGAGCTGCATGTATTCTTAATATTTTAGAATAAAAACATACATTTAATTCCAGTCTGTAACAGCTGGTGTAATTTATGATACTTCTAAAGGTTAGCTTTCTTTTGTTTTTTTATTCAGTTTTATTCTCTCAGCCGCGTTCACGATCTCAACACACCCTGTTTTCACATAGGCGCGCTGTAACAGAGATCAACTCAGATCATGATGACAGTTCTACATCAGAGCAAGAATGCACTTTTGCCATTGCTGTACTTTGTATATGTATATGGAAAGCCCTGCACTCTACTTATGACTTTACGTTATAGGAAGTATGTAAATAAATAAAGGTAAATAGGTAAATAACATTCGATCTGGCTCTTACATACAAAACACAGCGACAGCAGCTTCCACCTGCAGTTATAGACTCTTCAGTACGCAAACGACTCAACACGCTAGTTTTTAGATCTGGACAGTTTATGTGCCCCAAAAAAAGGTTTAACTACATTCTCGTACTATTGCATGCATACTAAAGTGGCAGCAGGCACTTTTCGTGGCATTACACGTATTTTTTGAGCATGCCCTCAGCACTTTAGTTGTGACTTTACGCTGTAGGAAGTAAGTACATAACTCAAGGTAAATAACATTTGATCTGGCTTTTATGTAAGTAACATAAATGTTAATGTTTTGGGCACATGCACTGTCCTTACATACACCGTCCTTTGTATGTAAGAGCTATTTACCTTTATTTATTATGTGAAAACAGCAGTGTCAAGGGGGGGGGGGGTTGGGATCGTGAACGCAGCTGAGAGAATAAAACTGAATTAAAAAAAAAAAAACTAACCTTTACAAGTATCATAAATTATACCGGCTGTTACAGACTGGAATCAAATGTATGTTTTTATTCTAAAATAGTAGGACTACGTGCAGCACACTTCTCAAAACGGACTCGTCTGGGATCGAACCCGTGAAATTTTGATTACCAGTCAACAGTTGATACCGTTGTGCCACCGACGTGATCGTAGCAAATGCGTGTCGATATCGCACCCTAACGCAGGTTCTTTTTCTGGAGTTATATTCTTGAATAGAAGTGCACTTGTTCTGTTATATTTGTACCTTTAGTGAAAGTGTTTCTTTGATATGTGGAATTCAGGCTTCACACATTATACACTTCATGTCTACATTTTGTCAATTATTACTAAAACAAGAAAAACGTTTCTGTTTTAATGATGTGTTTACATATATCGTTGTAGACACGGAACTCACATGAAATGCAAGTGTCCCAAATAACAATATAGTATTTATAAAAGGTGTCATTTTGCTTGACATCTCACTCTATACAACTCTAAGCAACTAACACGTAGGAAAAAAGACTTGAGCTGAGAAAACTGTGTGGGGTGGCGGGATGTGATAGCAGGCTGCTTGCTGTTTGCTGCTTATCCAAACATTTACAGGACAAAAGACTATGACGGAGAGGTGAGAAGCAATTTAAGGTGGTACGGATCTACAAGTTTTTTCGTAGGCTCTGGTAATTCTAGTGTTAATTAGCTGAAACTGCAACGGCATACAATAATGATTTGTAGTCTTTGTTAAATTTTGTTGCTTTTCAAGATAGAATTTCAATAAGTATTCATCATGTTTGGTGTTTTCAATCTGAAGGAATCTAAAAATATTGTTGGTTTTTCATTTTATGGTGAAAAGAAAAAATAGAAAGTATTTGCCGTCTTGCTGTCACCACCATATTTTTTTATTATGAGTGCGACCTGTTTTTGAGTACTGGTATCAGCTGCTGTTAAAGCAATCTTTCTCAGAACCAACCAGGTATACGCAACACGAGTTATCTCTGGAAAGTCCATATAAAAGGTATCTGAGTTTTGCATAAAGACAGTATTGGTGTAGATATCTAATTATTCTTAAAAGTCTTGACAATTTTCAAATTGCTTTATTTATTTAGACCTTTGATTTTTGCCTTGCATTTTAAACTTAATGATCAATCAGATTGTATTTTTTGGTAACGTCTTGGCAACGTCCTCGATACACTCATAGAGGCTCCGGTCGAAAGTTCATTTTCCATAACCTGCCAAAGTGCTCTGCTCCCAATATTCCATCTTTCTGGTCACCTGTCGCACGTTTGACACGTCATCAGAGCACCGTCATTCCAGCTACTATCAACTCTGAAAGTAGCGTGAGATCTTTGCACTCCAGCATGGGAAACATCAGAGCTATTGAGAGAAACACCGCGAGATTCTCACATCCCCGCCTGGATTTATTTTGTGGAGTTGATTCTAAGCTGCGTGAAGTGGATTTTAATGTTTTGCGACCAGTACAGAGATTGACCTCACAGTCATTAGTCAGATTTGAACTGTTTAACTCTCAATCCATCTGCAATAAAGCCACACTGATTGAAGAACACATCAGGGAGAAAGGACTTGACTTCATGTGTCTGACAGAAACATGGCACCAGTCAGAGGTTTACTCTGCCCTAAATGAAGCCTGTCCTCCTGGCTACAGTTACTTGGAAGCAGCTCGCAGCACTGGGCGTGGTGGTGGCTTAGCTATCATCCACCGTCAGGATTTGGGGTTGTCCCATATCTTGATACCTACAACATCCTCCTGCGAGTGCCTTGCATTTAAATGTAAGCCTCCTTTTCCCATGACTGTTCTCCTTATCCTTCATCCCGGAAATGACTGATCTTCTCACAACACTCTGTGCTACCTCTGCCAACATCATAATTCTAGGAGATATAAATATTCATGTTGACAATCCCACAGGTTATCTCACTGCTGATTTCCTTGAGCTATTGGATTCTCTTAATCTACAACAACATGTTGATGTCCCCACACATTCCAGGGTCACACACTTGACCTGGTCATTTCAAATTCTGCCTTAATCAGTAACTTACAGGTATATGATCTTGGTATTTCAGACCACAAAGTAGTGTCAATGGAGCTGCCCATTCTTTCCCCCCATATCAAACTAAAACGACAGATACATTTCAGAAATCTGAAGAACATCAATGTTGATGCCTTGGCCCTGGACCTTAAACTTCTCTCCTCTGACCCTACCAGCTCCCTCTCTGTTGCTGACCTTGTGGACTTTTACAACCAGTCCCTGAGCAGTCTCCTGGACTTCCACGCCCCCTTAACATCCAGGTCCGTCTCATTCTCGTGCTCAGCACCTTGGTACACCTGCGAACTGCGAAAAATGAAGACGGCTGGCCGTGTCCTTGAGCGGCGGGTCAAGGCCTCTGGGCTGACTGTCCACAAACAGGCTTATAGGGAACACAAGAGGGCGTATGCAGAAGCTCTGAAGGTTGCACGGTCCAGGTTCTATTCCATCATCATCAGCAACAGTTCCAGGAACCCCAAAAAACTTTTTTCAACTATAAATCACCTTCTCAAACCTCCTTCACCTGCCCACTCTGAGGCCACCGATGAGAGGTGCAATATGCACATAAATTTCTTCAAACAAAAAGTTGATAACATCCGCTTACACCTCTCCACCACGGATATCCTGCCCCCAACTGTCGACCTACTGTCTGAGACTGTCCAGCCCCTTTGCTCCTTCTCTGTTGCCACACGGGAAGAGGTGGAGGATGTCATCAGGAAAATGAAACTGTCTACCAGTTCCCTGGACCCTTTCCCCTCAGCTTTACTGAGGGCCAACATCTCTGCCGTCTCTCCACTTATCACCAGGATCATAAACCAGTCCCTTTTGGCTGGCCATATTCCTTCTTCACTAAAAACTGCTGTCATCAGACCCTACTGAAAAACCCACCCTGGATTCTGAAGTTCTCTCCAATTATAGGCCCATTTCCAATCTTCCATTTCTCTCTAAAGTTCTGGAAAAAATAGTTGCAACTCAACTTCATGACCACCTCAAACTGAATAATCTGTTTGAAAAGTTTCAGTCTGGTTTCCGCCCTGGCCATAGCACCGAAACAGCCCTGGTCAGGGTCACCAATGATCTTCTGATAACAGCAGATACTGGTTCCCCTTCTTTACTCATCCTCCTTGACCTGACAGCTGCTTTTGACACAATAGACCACAACATTCTCCTTCACCGCCTGAAATACACCATTGGACTCTCTGGAAATGTTCAAATTGGTTCACATCTTACCTGACCGGCAGAACTGAGCGCCGCCCTGGGCAGCAAAATCTCATACCCACAACGTCACTTGTGGTGTCCCACAGGGCTCTGTGCTAGGCCCCATCCTTTTTACCATCTACATGCTCCCCCTTGGAAATGTCATTAGCAGACATGGTTTATCTTTTCACTGCTATGCTGATGACACTCAGCTTTACCTCAGGACTACCCCACCTCCTCTACTGCTCCTCTGCCAATCTCTACATTGACTACCTGCCTGGAGGAGATAGAGGCGTGGATGAGGCTCAATTTTCTTCAGCTAAACAGATCCAAAACAGAAGCCATCTTAGTTGGCACATCACACCATCTCCGCTCTTCTACCATCACCAGTATCACTTTCGCTGGCCAAAACATTCCCCTTTCCACATCTGTCACCAATCTGGGTGTTAAAATGGACCCTCAACTCACCTTTGACCCACATCAAACACCTCTGTAAGTCTTCCTTCTACCACCTCAAGAATATTGCTAAACTCCGACCAACTCTCACCCTGGAAGATGCAGAGAAGCTCGTCCATGCCTTTGTCTCCTCCAGGTTGGATTACTGTAATGCGCTCCTCATCGGGATTCCTGGCAAGAGTATTCAGAGACTCCAGTATATTCAGAATTGCGCTGCCAGGATCCTGATGAGGGTGCAAAGCATGACCATATCACCCCAATCCTGAAAACCCTTCACTGGCTCCCTGTTCCACTCAGAATTGAGTTCAAGGTCGTTCTCCTCACCCATCAGTGCATCTATGGACATGCCCCCCTTTACTTACAGGAACTCCTTACCCCTCATACCTCCTCACACACTCTCCGCTCTGTACACACTAACACTCTCCAAGTCCCTAGAACCAAGCTTCGCAGTATGGGTGATAGGTCTTTTTCATCTGTGGCGCCGAGACTGTGGCCCTCCCTGACTATCTGAGAGCTCCACAGTCGACAAATGTTTTTAAACGGAATCTAAAACTCATCTTTTAGAAAGATATTTTGTTAAAGCATACATAGATTTTCTTGTTTTATTATTTTGTTTTACTATGTAGCACTTTGAGATTTCTAAAATATGAAGTGCAATATAAATAAAATTTATTATTATTATTATTATTACAAGGAGCAATTGATTGAGTGCGTTTATAGTTCTTGGGATGAAACTGTTTCTTAACCACGAGGTCCATACAGGAAAAGCTTTGAAACGTTTTGTCGTGGCTGAGGCAGCGTGTGCTTGAAGCTGTATACCGATAATTCTCTTTCCGATCAGCTGCTGCTTTGATTCACACTCATACAGTGATAGAAATACTCCGAGTGGTGCAGTGAGAGTAATATGGAAAAAGATTTTCCGCTGTGGCAACTCCTAACGGGAGGAGCTGAAAGAAGAAGAAGAAGGTGCAGTTAGAGTAACAACGTTAAAGCAGTTATGGTATTTAGAATACTATGGCTATTCCCTGGACCATTATATTGTTACAAGTTAATTACAATCAGATGCGGTACACTAATAAACAATATGCGGTTAGTTTCAGTGTATTTATAAAGCGGCGTCAGGAAAATAAGGTGTAACCACACAGGAACAGTAGCATTGCTTTGACACTGGGTGCCGTCAGTCTGCAAAACCGAGTGGAGAACTTGCGTACGACAAGGTATGAGGTACCGTGGAAAAGTGCGTGGCTTTATGCCAAATGTAGGTTTTATACATAGCGATTTCAACATGGAAAAGTTCTTACGCAACATTTCTGTGCATACGCACCATTTATACATGAGGCCCCAGGTCTTTATGGCCTGTATATTTTCCGCCCAGTAATAAAACTGAAAGATAGGTAGTGCCATGCCCTTTTCTGCATTAAGTTGTTGTAGAATCTCCCTTTGAATGTTTCAAATTCCAAATAAATGAGGTTATAATTGAATTTAATTTCTTAAAAAAAGATTTATTAATGTACAGTGCATCCGGAAAGTATTCACAGCGCATCACTTTTTCCACATTTTGTTATGTTACAGCCTTATTTCAAAATGGATTAAATTCATTTTTTTCCTCAGAATTCTACACAGAACACCCTATAATGACACAATTCCTCTTTGCAGCACCTCTAAAGCTCCATCAGGCCAGATGGAAGCCACTCCTTAGTAAAAGGCACATGGCAGCCCACCTGGAGTTTGCCAAAACGCACCTGAAGGACTCTCAGACCATGAGAAACAAAATGCTCTGATCTGCTGAGACAAAGATTGAACTCTTTGGTGTGAATGCCAGGCGTCACATTTGGAGGAAACCAGGCACCGCTCATCACCAGGCCAATACCATCCCTACAGTGAAGCATGGAGGTGGCAGCATCATGCTGTGGAGATGTTTTTCAGCGGCAAGAACTGGGAGACTAGTAAGGATTAAGGGTAAGATGACTGCAGCAATGTACAGAGACACCCTGGATGAAAACCTGCTCCAGAGCGCTCTTGAGCTCAGACTGGTGCGACGGTTCATCTTTCAGCAAGACAACAACCCTTAGCACACAGCCAAAATATCAAAGGCGTGGCTTCAGGACAACTCTGTGAATGTCTTTGAGTGGCCCAGCCAGAGCCCAGACTTGAATCCAATTGAATATCTCTGGAGAGATCTTAAAATGGCTGTGCACTGACGCTTCCCATCCAATCTGATGGAGCTTGAGAGGAGCTACAAAGAGGAATGGGCGAAACTGGCCAAGGGTAGGTGTGCCAAGCTTGTGGCATCATATTCAAAAAGACTTGAGGCTGTAATTGCTGCCAAAGTTGCATCAACAAAGTATTGAGTAAAGGCTGTGAATACTTATGTACATGTGATTTCTCAGTTTTTTTTTTTTTTAATCAATTTGCAAAAACCTCAAGTAAACTTTTTTCACGTTGTCATTATGGGGTGTTCTGTGTAGAATTCTGAGGAAAAAAAATGAATTTAATCCACTTTGAAATAATGTTGTAACATAAGAAAATGTGGAAAAAGTGATGCGTTGTGAATACTTTCCGGATGCACTGTATATGGGGATGGTTTGAAAGAGAAAAAAAATCTTAGAAGGATGTTCATCTTAGCAGTGTTGATTCTCCCTTCTAATGTGAGATGGAGGGTGGACCATCTATTCATACAGTTGTGCTTGAAAGTTTGTGAACCCTTTAGAATTTTCTATATTTCTGCATAAATATGACCTAAAACATCATCATATTTTCACTCAAGTCGATAAAGAGAAACCAGTTAAACAAATGAGACAAAAATATTATACTTGGTCATTTATTTATTAAGGAAAATGATCGAATATTCCATATTTGTGAGTGGCAAAAGTATGTGAACCTTTGCTTTCAGTATCTGGTGTGACCTCTTCCTTGCAGTAATATCTGCAACTAAATGTTTCTGGTAACTTTTGATCATTCCTGCACACCGGCCTGGAGGTAATTTTAGCCCATTCCTCTGTACCGAACAGCTTCAAGTCTGGGATTTTGGTCAGTTTCCTCACATTAACTGCTTGCTTTAGGTCCTTCCAAAACATTTCAATTGGTTTAAGGTCAGGATTATAACTTGGCCATTCCAAAACTTTAACTTTATTCTTTTTTAACCATTCTTTGGTAGAACGTGCTTAGGGTCGTTATCTAGCTGCATGACCCACCTTCTCTTGAGATTCAGTTCATGGACAGATGTCCTGACATTTTCCTTTAGAATTCTCTAATATAATTCAGAATTTATTGTTCCATCAATGAAGGCAAGCCGCCCTTGCCCAGATGCAGCAAAACAGGCCCAAAGCATGATTCTACCACCACCATGTTTCACAGGTGGGATAAGGTTCTTATGCTGGAATGCAGCCTTTTCCTTTTCTAACATAACGCTTTTCATTTAAACCAGATATTTCTATTTTGGTCTCATCCGTCCACAAGACATTCTTCCAGTAGCCTTCTGGTTTGTCCACGAGATCTTCATCAAACTGCAGATGAGCAGCAATGTTTTTTTTGGAGAGCAGTGGCTTTCTCCTTGCATCCCTGCCATACACACCATTGTTGTTCAGTGTTCTCCTGATGGTGGACTCATGAACATGAACATTAGCCAATGTGAGAGAGGCCTTCAGTTGCTTAGTAGTTACCCTGGGGTCCTTTGCGACCTCACTGAGTACTCCACGCCTTGATTGAAATTAGATCTCAAAACTTGACTTTTGCTACTTTGCAAGTTTGTGATATTTCAGGGCTAAAGTACAAATTGAAGCACCTAATGAGAAAACAATCAGAGGTTTACTACCTACACAGCTGAAGAAAATAAAGGCACATATTTTCATAAAATGAAGATGTACTTCATGTATACTCAATGTTTTGTTTTTCATATGAACATTATAATTTGATATAAATGTTGTGTTTTGTTTTTCTTTTTTTATTTCCCTTGTAAACATTGACTGCATCTGAGCTCAGGGATGCTCATTAGCATTAGCAATTCCTCCATGCTTCATTTATTTCAAAGTGCTTAACTGAATTCCCAAAATAAATAGGTAGTATGTTTCTAAGGGCCTTTGCCATTTTGTTAATATTTTGTTAAAATTGAAAGTCGCTGACATTTAGTAGGATATTTGTTACTAACAGCCAGTTATGGCTAATTAAATCATAGAATAAGTCAAAGGAAAATGATGTGGCATCACTATTGGGTTTCAATGAAATACATAGAATGAGCCAGGTGATGATATGAGGAGCTGGTACTTAGCTTCTTAAAGTCATTTTACCAAAAAGAATAAGTGGTAAATGTAAAAAGCACTAATGTAACCGGAATAAAGATGACAAAAATGTAACAAAATAAAATTTAATCTTTTGTTCACAGATGTACTTGAGTAAGAATAATAAAAAAGTATCATTAGGTAATTAATCTGAAAGTACAGTTTTTTTCAGACATTTTCAAGAGTAACAGAGAAAGTAACATATTGCTGCCAGTGTCTACTTACATGAGGGTTCAGATTTCAGTCAAGGCATTGTATAGAGTTTGCAAACACCTTCTTATTTGCTAGGTTTCTTCCCACATCCTAAAGATGTACACAGTATGGCTAAAAGTATGTGGAGACCCCTTCAGATTATGGAGTTCAGGAGTTTTAGCCTCAATCATTGCTAACAGGTGCATACTGTAAAATCAATCACATATCCATGCTGTCTCCATTGACAGGCATTGGCAGTAGAATGCGTGTCATACTGGAGAGCTTGGTAACTTCTAATTTGACACTGTCATAGTATGCCACCTTTGCAACAAATAAGTATGTGAGACTTCTGGTTCATACTATTATTGTGAAGCACCTAGTAGGAACAGAAGCTTAGTCACAAGGTGGTAGACCAAGCAAACTCACAGAGCAGGGCAACCAATTCCTGAAGTACATGACATACTGTATAAAAATCACTTATCCTCTGTTGCATCAGAATGGGCTGCAGAATGGGCTGCTTCCCAGCTCTGACAATGGCAGTCCTCTGCTTCACTTATCTGAGGCATTTGGTCTAGTCTATTGCACCACAGATGGTTTATGGCAGCTACCATACGCACCTGGGGCCTCATGTACTGTATAATGCCATGCATAGAACTCACACTAAAACATGGTGTACGGACAA